>NW_022196915.1:109271366-109273693 GCF_008632895.1 Mastomys coucha
CCAAGCTGGATTAGTCATTCTAATATCAAATAGAATCAACTTTCAACCAAAAGTTACCAAAAAAAAAAGCCATTGGTGTTCTGTTCAGGAAAATTCCCCCTGTGCCCATGTGCTCGAGGCTCTTCCCCACTTTCTCTTCTATTAGTTTCAGTGTATCTGGTTTTATATGGAGGTCCTTAATCCACCTGAGTTTTGTACAAGGAGATAAGAATGGATCAGTTTGCATTCTTCTACATGCTGAACAGTAGTCGAACCAGCACCATTTGTTGAAAATGCTGTTTTTTTTTCCCCACTGAATGGTTTTAGCATCTTTGTCAAAGATCAAGTGACCATAGGTATGTGGGTTCATTTCTGGGTCTTCATTTCTATTCCATTGATCTACGTGCCTGTCTCTGAACCAATACCATACAGATTTTTTTATCACTATTTGTGAATAATGTGAAGGGTGTCATTTCACTAATTTCTTTCTCAGTCTGTTTATCCTTTGAGTAGAGGAAGGTTACTGATTTATTTGTATCCAGCCACTTTGCTAAAGTTGTTTTTTATCAAGTTTAGGAGTTCTCTGATGGAATTTTTGGGGTAACTTAAGTATACTATCATATCATTTGCATATAGTGATATTTTGAAATTTTCCTTTCCAATTTGTATCCCTTTGACCTCCTATTGTTGTCCAATTGCTCTGGCTAGGATTTTGAGTACTATATTGAAGAGGTAGGGAGAGAGTGAGCAGCTTGTGTAGTCCCTGATTTTAGTGGGATTGCTTCATGTTTCTCTCCATTTAGTTTAATGTTGGCTACTGGTTTTCCATATATTGTTTTTACTATGTTTAAGTATGGATCTCGATTTCCTGATCTTTCAAAGATTTTTACCATAAAGGATTTTGTCAAATGCTTTCTCAGTATCTAATGAGATGATCATGTGGTTTTCCCTTTGAGTTTGTTTATATAGTGGGTTGCATTGATGGATTTCCACATATTGAACTACCCCTGCATCCCTGGGATGAAGTCTACTCGATCATGATGGATGATTGATTTGATGTGTTCTTGGATTCTGTTTGTGAGTATTTTATTGAGCATTTTTGCATTGATGTTCATAAGGAAAATTTGTCTGAATTTCTCTATCTTTGTTGGGTCTTTGTATGGTTTAGGTATCAGAGTAACTGTGGCTTTATAGAATGAGTTGGGTAGTGTTCCTTCTGTTTCTCATTTGTGGAATAGTTTGAAGAGTATTGGTATTAGGTCTTCTTTGAAGTCATGATAGAATTCTGTACTAAGCCCATTTGGTCCTGGGATTTTTTTGGTTGGGAGACTTTCATGACTGCTTCTATTTCTTTAGGGGTTTTGAGACTCTTTAGATGGTTTATCTGATCCTGATTTAACATTGGTACTTGGTATCTGTCTAGAAAATTGTCCATTTCATACAGATTTTCCAGTTTTGTTGAGTATAGGATTTTGTCATAGGATCTGATGATTTTTTTAAATTTCCTTGATTTCTGTTGTTATGTCTCCCTTTTCATTTCTGATTTTTGTTAATTTGTATACTGTCTCTGTGCCCTCTGGTTAGTCTGGCTAAGGGTTTATCTATCTTATTGATTTTCTCAAAGAACCAGCTCCTTCTTTTGTATAGTTCTTTTTGTTTCTACTTGGTTGATTTCAGCCCTCAGTTTGTCTATTTCCTGCCATCTACTCCTCATGTGTGTATTTGCTTCTTTTTGTTCTAGAGCTTTCAGGTGTGCTGTCAAGATGCTAGTGTATAAGCTCTCCAGTTTCTTTCTGGAGGCACTCAGAGCTATGAGTTTTCCCTCTTAGCACTTTTTTGGTATGTTGTACTTTCATTTTCATTAAATTCTAAAATATCTTTAATTTCTTTATTTCTTCCATGACTAAGATATCATTGAGTAGAGTGTGGTTCAGCTTCCATGTGTATGCTTTTTGTTGTTTTTGTTGATATGGAAGACCAGCCTTAATCTGTGGTGTTCTGATAGTCTGCATGGGATTCTTTCAATCTTCTTGTATCTGTTGAAGCCTGTTTTGTGACCAAATATTTGGTTAGTTTGGAGAAGGTACCATGAGGTGTTGAGAAGGTATATTCTGTTGTTTTATAGTGAAATGTTTTATAGATATCTCTTAAATCCACATAGTTTATAACTTCTGTTAGAATCATTGTGTCTCTGTTTAGTTTCTGTTTCCTTGATCTGTCCATTGCTGAGAGTCAGGTGTTGAAATCTCCAACTATTATTGTGTGAGGTGCAATGTTTGTTTTGAGCTTTAGTAAAGTTTCTTTTATGAATGTGGGTGCCCTTGCATTTGGAGCATAGGTGTTCAGAA
>NW_022196915.1:109274503-109278725 GCF_008632895.1 Mastomys coucha
TGTTCTGTAAGCTTCTTGTACATTTATAGCCATTTCTTTAAGTTAGAGTAGTTTTCACACATGACTTTTTGATTGCTTAGATGTTCAATACTACCTTACACATTGTAAAAGAGTTTCTTGACACTATCTCTGGCAATTAAGTAGTTAAGCCAAAATTTCACTGATAGTTCTAACCATGTAAATTGTTGTTTATAAGGATTCTAAAAAAATAAAAAGATGTAGCACTGTTGGTAGGTTATATAATATGAGTACTGGTCCCACAGAAGAGGAAAGATAAAGAAAAATAAATGAAAAGAAAAAGAAAAATGTTCTTAAGTCTTAGAACCAAAATACTACACACCAAAATGTGATTAAGGAATTAAATAATTCAAGCTAGTTGTACTATCACCTATTGTCTAAATGCTTCTATTACAGGTGTCTTTTTCTATAATTGTACTCTTATAACATTTAATAAGAACCATAATTTCACTCTGAACCCTTTATTCAAAAGACAACAAATTAGAACATTATGTTAATTATTAGTCATGTTTTATTAACATAAATTTATTCTATATGGAAATTTCAGAATAAACCAATGAGAGTGAGTCCATATTTATGCAAAGAATGAAAGGGATGAGTCATCTCTCATTTACTCCAGTGAATTTTCATATTATATCTCAACTGTAGAGATTTTGAAAAATCTGAAAATCAATGAAGTAAGTAGTTGTAAATGAGTACTGTTTTTTTTTTTTTAACATGTCTCCACACAAGAAGAAAAAGCTTCAATTATCTTGGTTCAGGAGCATCAGAGTTGGCAGTTGTTTAATTTTTGGATCAGAATTCAGCCACCAAAGTATTCTGTTTTCTGATCAAACCCTTTACCATATTCTATAGAATGGAGGTTTGAGACCCCAAAACTCATATATTGAAGCCCTAACCCTACAATGTGGAGGCTGAAGTTAGAGGCAAGCTATTGTGAGACAGCTAGGACTACACAGAATCAACAGGATTATATCTGGAGATGGGATTCATCTGTATAAAGTGAAAATTTATTTTCTTTCCCTCACCATGAAAGGACACAAAGAAACAGCCTGCTTCAAAATTGGCATTTTGACCTTGAACTTCAACTACAGCATTGTGTTAAGCACTCTTTTACTGTTTAATCTACCTACACTATAACAACTAAATTTTTTTATTTGCAAATTCCATACAATACACTCTGATCATGTTTACTCTCATTGTCTCTATGTTCTCTCAGAGACATTTTCAAATTCCCACATCCCCACTACATGTCCTTTTAAAATAACCATTGACTATAATTTGTGTTATACTTCACAATTCTGGGTAAGGAACCATTCCTGGAATATGTTTGACTTACCAAGAATCATACCTAAAAAAAAAATTGAATCTCTTTCCCTGAGAAATTATCAACTATCAATAGCTCCTTAGTTAAGCGTGTGACTTTGAATCCCTTCTCTGTGTTGACTGGCTTGACTTTGTGCAGGTCTTGTAAAGGCAGCCACAGCTGTTGTGAGTTCATAAGTATAGTGGTCCTGTCATGCCCAGAAGATACTACTTCACTCTAGTCCTTCCTGACCTCTGGTTCTTATAATATTTCTGTCCCCCTTTTTGTCAGTATTCTCTGAGTCTTGAGAGTAGGGGATATGATATACATGTCTGATGTCTGGGTAATCACTCCATAGAAATGTATTCACTGTGCTCTAAACAATTGCTACTTAAACTCTTAAATAAGCCCATAGCCATTTAAATTGCAATACAGTCGTAGTGTGTGCATAGGCTATGTTACACCACAGAGTTCCTCAACCTTGCTTGGCATTCAGCTCACTGAGGCATCCACACTTTACAGAATCATTTGTACAATTTCATAGGCATAAACACATGCAAGCCTAAATTAAGAAAAGTGAGCCAAACATAGAATCATAACTTCTACAAGAGTTTACAAGAAAATTAAGCTTGTATAGCTATGTCTAGAATAATTCACTGTTTGTTTCCCCAAATAACAACTGGCAGTGCACATTTGTGAATTACAATCTATTATAGTAGTATAATACATATATAATATGTACATATTACATATTAGTATATGTATTTATTAAAATATTAAAATCTATTATAATAGATTTTAAGAGACACTTTAAAGTAGCCATGTCTTCTGGATATAACATGAATGTTGCACATATGAACTCACTTCAGCAGAGGTTATCTATACATCATTAAGCAAGTAGATGGAAGAGCAGTTACCAATGTCTTATCCCTAGTAGAGGAACTATTGGCAGTTAATGGTTTGCTGATGGAAGGAAGGAAATTTATCTTTTTTTGGGGGGGGGAATTTGTTCATTAATAGGTTTCCCATACCAGTGGGTGACCCCACACTCTTGCCCATATGGACAGCACCATTTGGACTCAATGGTTTAAAATATTAATACTAAAAATAATTGCAAGGCGGTGGTGGCCAACGCCTTTAATCCAAGCACTTGGGAGGCAGAGGCAGGAGGATTTCTGAGTTCAAGGTCAGCCTGGTCTACAAAGGGAGTTCCAGGACAGCCAGGGATACACAGAGAAACCCTGTCTCAAAAAAAAAATTAAACTAGGAACATGAATTTAGTGGGGAGACAGGTCAAAAGTTGTCAAGGGTATTGGAGGAATATCAAAGTGGATAAGATCAAGACACATTCTTTTAATGCTATATGAATTCTCAAGAATATTATAAAATAATTATTCTAAATACTATGTTAATAGAATCCCTAAATCATTCCATGAAGTTTTTGTTACTTCTTGAGTCATAATTTGAACAATCTCTGGGTGATATCATAATTTTTTGCTTCTAATATTACTAGAGTATTCATTCACTAGACAAAGAACAAAAAAATTTCCATCCCCATATTTTTGGAATACATGTTTTTGTGAATGCAGCATTCATATTGTGATAACTCTTTCTAACTGTTATGAAATACTCTATGATATTATCCATTCTTCTTGGTAAGCTTACACCACAAACATCACATGCAATGGTATTCTAGCAATTTTCCTCTGAAGGAATAGAACACAAAGAGAAAAGAGAAAAAAAGAATGAGACATTGAGAACTATCTAAATATTTGTCAAATTATTTCAAGAGTGATTTTTGTCAAAATTTGAATGTAAAGATATAAAACATCTTTACAATAAAAAAATCAAGGCAGAAATCACCAGAGGACCCAGCTATACCACTCCTGGTCATATACCTAGAAGATGCTCCAACATGTAATAAGGACACATGCTCCACTATGTTCATAGCAGCCTTATTTATAATAGCCAGAAACTGGAAACAACAAAGATATCCCTCAACAGAGGAATGGATACAGAAAATGTGGTACATTTACACAATGGAGTACTACTCAATTATTAAAAACAATGCATTTATGAAATTCTTAGGGAAATGGATTGATCTGGAGGATATCATCCTGAGTGAGGTAACCCAATCACAAAAGAACACATATGGTATACACTCTGATAAATGGATATTAGCCCACAAATGTGTATTTCAAAATACACAAAGTACAATCCACAAACCACAAGAAACTCAAGAAGAAGGAAGACCAAAGTACAAGTACGGATACTTCATTCCTTCTTAAAAGGGAGAACAAAATTCCCATGGAAGGAGTTGCAGAGACTAACTGTGGAGCAGAGACTGAAGGAAGGACAATCCAGACACTACTCCACCTGGGAATCCTTCACATATTCAATCATCAAATCCAGACACTCTTGTGGATGCTGACAAATTCTAGCTGAATGGAGCATGATATAGCAGTCTCCTGAGAGGTTCTGCCAGTGCCTGACTAATATAGAAGTAGAGGCTCACAGCCATCCATTGGACTGAGTACCGGGTCCCCAATGAAGAACCTAGAAAAAGGACCCAAGGAGTTGAAGGGTTTGCAGCCCTTAGGATGAAAAACAATATGAACTAACTAGTACCCTCAGCGTTCTCAGGGACTAAACCACCAACCAGAGAGTACACATGGTGGAGACTAATGGCTCCAGCAGCATATGTAGCAGAGAATGGCCTAGTCGGTCATAATGGGAGGAGAGGCCCTTGGTCCTGTGAAGGTTCTATGCCCCAGTGTATGGGAATGCCAAGGCCAGGAAGCAACAGAAGGTGGGTTGGTGAGCAGGGGGAGGGGGAGGGAACAGAGGTTTTGTTGTTATTGTTGTTGCTTTTTTATTTTATTTCTTTTTCTTTTTTTT
>NW_022196915.1:109278760-109293395 GCF_008632895.1 Mastomys coucha
GGGGAAACTGGGAAAGAAGATATATGACATGTAAATAAAGAAAATATCTTAATAAAAATAAATAAGTAAATAAATATTTCCTGTTTATTTTCAATACTGCTCTATTTATACCCCCAGAACTGTATATTAACAAGAGATGGACATAGGTACAGAACAGAAGTATTTCAATTGAAGGTTCCTCTTTCCAGACATGGCAAGCTAACAAGATCTGTAGTTTGTGCACAGCCCATGTTGCTTAGACTGGTTCCAGTTGCTCTTAGTAACGTGTTTTGTTCTAAGCAACTAGCTGATAAAAGTTAATGATGACAAAACATTGTGTGATATTAGGACCAAAGTCACAAAGAACAAAATCTAAGATAGGCACTAATAAACTGTGACCTGATATCATATATACCCAAATGATGACAGCAAATATGTTTTGTATTTTCCAAAGTGTTTAAATGTGATAAAATAATTCCCTTGTTCATTTACCAAATGTTTTAGAGATTGCCTCTATGACTGCATTATAAAGTAATAAAGACTGTGCAGAAAGATATTATTCTTAGATGAGTTGACATTAGTAACAATATCAGAACTGTTTGAATCACTAACCTTCCAGGGTTCTTGACTTCAGGACACACCATGCAGATTTACACAGAAATGCCTCTCACATTTTTTTGTACAACCTATTTAGATTTTGGAAATTAAAATAATGTAGCACAGGATCTTGAGTATTAGGCAGAAAGGTACCAGCTCTAAAGGAGTCTCAGAAAGGGTAGAGAAGCCAAATCTCATTAATTTACATTTGGAACAGTGGTCCGGTACTTCCCCCATTGGAAACTGATTCTCATTTTGAATTTTAACAGACAAAAAAACCTACAGGTGTTAGTCTGTTCTGTATGTTAAGTCACACTTAAAGATAACTTTTAATAAGCATGGACATCATAAAGAATAAATATTTTCCAAAGATTGGTCAAAGTCCAAAATGCATCAAATTCTTCATTCCTGAAAAAAGTGTGTTAGAAAATTTTTTGCTTACTAATGTGACTTAAAGTATTTTTCCAAGTTCACAGCCTCAGAGACTATAGTAGATAACACATCAAAAGTCATTGTATCAACAATGAAATATTTATGTCACTTTAATTGTTCATTTGTCTTTTCTCCAATTACTCCAATTAATTTTATATTTAAGTTCAACGCAACTTAGAGGGGAGAAGGGTTTTAAGGTTTTATACTTAGAATTTGGTTAAGGAATCAGAATTGCTTTTGTGAACAAAAATTATAAAATTTCCAAAGCATCCTGATTATAAAAAGTTCAATCCACATTATATCTTCTATTTGTTTATCATCTTCTTGTAATTTGAGTCAACGATGATCTTTTAAAAATGCATAGTGTGTATAGATATGAATAATATTAAGGTCACTAACCTCAGGAAAAAAAAACCTTATATGTTCTCAAACAGAGAGCATCTCTCTCTTTTCTAGTCTACTGTGATACAGACTCTTCTGCTCTAACATGTGCTTCCCATCATAGTGAGATGATCCAAAGTACATTCTTCCTCCTTTTACTTTGCTATGTATATTTTGTCACAGACACACAAAAAGAAACAAGTAGAAAACCTCTATGGCCTGGGTTCTCTAGAACAGATCATATTTTTATTTTATTTTCTCCTAAAAACTACAGAAAATATTATGATACAAAGTGTTAGAACTTACCTGAGCAATTTAATGTACATAAAATACTAACATTAATGTAAATGGGTCTATTTCATCTCTAAGCATGATGAAAATCATGGACACATGGAAAATCCACTTTAGCTCTGGATTTTCCATGTGTCCACTATTCTCATAGTCCTCGTGCTACAACTCAACTTACCATGTTGTATAGGAATATTCATTCCATCCTTAATTCTACTGCTTTCTTGAACAAGAAAATTCATTGAGTAAGAAAGAGGATGGTTAACAACTTAAGTGTGAATGTAGAGTGCTTTCTTATGCTGATGGTGAGGTGTTTGTCTTATTTACACATTTTTCTAAGAGTGTCTTCAAAGTATTTTTCCAGCAAAGTACATGATTATCAAAATTTTCCCATTGAAGAATACTTAACAAAAAGCAAGAATTTTTGACAAGTACACTTAGGGGACTAGGGACTCAAAAAAAAAAAAAAACTCAACAGAGCTTAGGATCACCCACAAGTAGTTATCTAGCTATGGGCTGATATTGATGCTGAGGTTAGTGAAACTGTGACCTGGTTGGAGTTTACAATTTAGAAAAGATCCTTAAGGGGATATAAATAAAAGACCCTAACAGTCAGTAGTAAGATTTTGAGTGCTATGATTCAGAAAGCAAAGCAAACAAAAATTCTCTTTTGGCTCTTTTGTGTTTTAAAAGGGTTTTCAATGAACTTACATTACTTTAAAACTCTTTTTGAAATAGGGTGACTGAGCAAAGGGAAAAGTGTGATAACAAAATTCAATTAGTTTTGAGGTTTTACTATTTATGATATAGCACCAAGGGACAGTTCACTATAGTACTAATTTCCAAGCCCTTAGATTCTTTTATGCTGTGATGAACTGTTGCATGTCATTGAGAAAACTTAAACCCATAGAGAAATACCAGTTGTGGGATCATTTGATGACATAATGCAGGCCCAACACACCCAAATACAACTGTAATCTTATTTTCTCATATTTTTTGAGTAATTTCCAGTATATGAAGCCTTATCTTAAAAGCTATTTCCTAAAAAAGGATAAATCCTATTAATGCTCAAATGTATGTGGAAGGTGAGCTGGACTCCACATTCTGCCATTTGACTTCAAGAAAAGGGAAAGAGCCAAGTGAAATAGTGACCCATGTTTGTACACAGCACTTGTGATTACTTATGCAGCAAATGCATGACTTAATTTTCATGGGTGGTTAACTCACTGGGTCACAAAACAATCTTCCAATATATTATTAGCCTGTTATACTGAGACATTATGCAAGAAATATAATTTTCTGGGATTCTCAGTCTTCAAGATAATTGTGACTTCACAATGGACACTTTCACCATTCCCAACATAAAGCAAACTACTGGTACATGTAGCCCATCCATCTACACAGTTATGGAGAGAAATGTTGGTTTTTCACTTCTGAAAACAAAAGTAGTGGTTTTATTTACCAAGCCTGGTTTACCATTGCCAAAGACAGTGTGTCATTTCACAAGAAATGTAAAATCTGCCAAAAGCTCTTAACAGCATAAAAACTTCATGGAGTAACTCTACAATGAGCCTCCTGTTTTGGAGTTCAGGTTTTACTTACTTGTGGGTTCCAGATCTAAGCTCTAACAAATCCCTTGATACTAATGCTACCCTAAATTCATAGGTTTATGTCCTAGAATTTAAAACTATAGAGTGTCACTATAATTGAGGACAGGGTAATTACAGAGATGAAGATGTTCAAATAGTCATTAAACTCATCAGGCCCTTAATGATTGCATTAACTGGCCACAACCAAGTGTTATATGGTGACTAGCTCAAACTATAGGTTCACTTTCTCATAGTTAAGAGGTTCAAGCCTAAGAACAAAACCAGATTTTTCTGAGTACCCCAACCCCTGCTTTGAGTTAATCATCTTGCCTCTGTCTCCATATTCTTCCATCTTCCTGGTTTGGTCATGATCTTGCAAAAACAACATCACATTGAGTGAAAGCACACTCTGAAGACCCACTTACTCAATATCAGCTCTCAGCTACAAATAAAACTACCATCTAATACTCTGAGGATTATAACTTCAACCATGAATGCAGGGGGAGACCACACTAACCTGTAATACTGATGTCAAAGAACTTTCCAGGAGTCAGATATATATTTGTCAGTAACTAAACCCTCACCTCCAAAATAGATCTTTTTCGAGTTATGCCATCCTCTGCTATACCTATAATTTTTATATCTCTTTTTAAAATGCCTAAACAGTACATTTTATTCTTGGAGCTTACCTTTCTGCAGTGATGTGGAAAATGTATTGACATGTTAATCTACTAATTTTTCAAGTTCTGCTGAACATTTAATTTTAAAGATGTGAGGGGGCTGATCCAGAGGTCTGTTTTTGGCTGCTTGGGAAGCTACTTTTTGACTTTCTACATGACTTCATTCTCCTCCCACATGGTGGCAGACCCAAGTCTCTGCTCACATCAGGCAATGTGCAGCTTTAGTGCAGCTGCTTGGAGCTGAAAGGTCCCAGCTCGTTTTTATTCCAAGTATATTAGCTTGAGGTTTTCCTATAAAATGAAGTGATTAACTGATTCAGAGACATCTCAAGTAAGACAAAGCTTTTTTGGGTGTGCCTGACACTTTCTAAAGTTGGAAACAGCCTGGAAGAGAAAGAAATAGCATCACAGAGAAGGGAACTAATCTCCAAGGTTAGCTGCTGCACTGTTGATAAAGAACAAGAAGGAACCAGAATTTTATATATAGATATCCTCAGATGTCATGTGTATTTTTTTTTTAGTTGATACTGATAGCAACTGATCTATTGAAAATTATATCAACAAATATTTGGGAGCTGGGGATATATCTCAGTGGTTAAAGGCACTTACCATGTAAAAGTAAGGACTAGAGTTGGGAACCTGAGAACCCATGCAAATTTCAAGTAGGAATGAAATTTTAACATGGGGGAGATGGAGATAGGGAATCCTCAGGGCAAGCTGGATAGTTAGATTGGCCAAATCAGCAAGTAGCCAGTGCAGTGATATTTAGCGTCACAATATATAAGAGAAAGAATTAAAGAGAAAAACATCTGATGTCAATTTCTGGCCTCTACATGCATGTATGCACACATACATACTTGCATATGGATACAAAAAAATTAGCAGGACCCTGAGTCTTGGCTCACAAAGTCTGGATTATATCTTCAGGTCTTATAATGTATTTCTTTGAACAAAATCTTCACCTTCTTTGGGACCCTTTTCCATCTTCCACACAGTAATAATGACTTCACCCCTGTCTATTTTACAGTTTTGTATAGATCAGATGAGACAGAGTAAATGAAATGATAATATTGTCCATTAGCATTCTGAAAAGAATGTCATTTGACTGTGTATTTCTGAAAAGACTTTAGTTAGTGTTGTATAGTTTTCTATTAATTTGCATGTTAACCAGTCTAAAACAGGGAACAAATAGATTAAAATTTTAATTATCAACCAAACCCAGCAGTAGGCTAGAGTTCAAATGAAACTCATATTTTTGCAATAGGATGCTGGGTAAACTTGGCACTTATTTAACCAAAGAGTTTGCCATTGTGTTTCAAAAGGGTTTTAATCCTCTCATGGTTTCTAATTTCCTTTTGTTAAGGGTACTTAGAAGATGTGAAAGAGACAGGAGCTTAAGTTTGAAAACAACACACCTTTTTCCAGTTATTTACTCTGAGGTAGTGTCTGTCTTTGTTGCTGAGGTGTGCTTCTTGTATACAGCAGAATGATAGATCCTGTGTACATATTCACTCTGCTAGCTTGTGTCATCTTTTAGAAGTGAGTCCTTAATGTTAAGATATATTAATGAACAAGGATTATTAGTTCCTCTTATTTTGTTGTTGGTGGTGGTACTATGTGTGTGTGATTCCCTTTTATTAGGTTTGTTATAAAGTGATTATTTTCTTGTGATTTCTTGGGTGTAATTACCCTCTTTGTGTTGGAGTTTTCCTTCTAGTATGTTCTGTAGGGCTGAATTAGTAGACAGATATTGTTTAAATATTATAGAATACCTTGATTTCTCCATCTATGGTGATTGAGAGTTTCGCTGGGTATAGCAATGTTGGCTAGGATCATCTGGCTTTTAGGGTCTCAGTTGAAAAGACCTGTGTAATTCTGATAGACCTGACATAAGGGAGGCTCCCAGGACTCAGTGTTAGTGACCTTAGCTGAAATTACTAACAGTGGGGATTTAGAACCTGAAGAGACTACCTCCAGTAGCCATACAGCCCCCCGAGTAGAGGGATGGGTACACCAACCCACCTACAAAATTTGTGACACAAAATTGCTCCTGTCTAAAAGAAATATAGGGACAAAAATAGAGCAGATGCTGAAGGAATGGCCAACCAATGACTGGCCCAATTTGGGTCCATGCCATGGGTGAGCACCAATCATTGACACTATTACTGATGCTGTGTTGTGCTTGCAGATAGGAGCCTAGCATAGCCATACTCTGAGAGGTTCTACTCAGTAACTGACAGAGACAGAGACAGATACCCACAGCCAAGCCTTAGACAGAGGCTGGGGACTTCTATGAAAGAGTTAGGGCAAAGAGTAAAGGAATAGAAGGAGATGGTAATCCCATAGGAAGACCAACAATGTCAACTAACCTGCATCTCTTGCAGGTTCCAGAGACTGAGCCACCAACCAAAGAGCATACATAAGTTGGTCCAAGGCCAACATGAAACATGTATCAGAAAGCTGCCTTTTTCTGGGCTCCATGGGAGAGAATGCATCTAATCCATAGAGACTTGATGCCCTATGGGGGAGGGAAATACTTGAGTGGTACCCTCTTGGTTGCAAAGGGGAAGAGGCAGGAGGAAGAACTCTGTGAGGGGGGACCTGGAAGGAAATCAGCATTTGGGATGTAAATAAATAAAATAATTAATTAATAATAATAATAGAAAGAAAACAACACACAAGAGTTTCTCTTCTGTGTGAGAGCTGTATTAAAATTCTGTATACAATGCTCTAAGATCAAGAATTGACAAATGGGACCTCATAAAATTACAAATCTTCTGTAAGGCAAAAGACACTGTCAATAGGAGAAAATGGCAACCAACAAATTGGGAAAAGATCTTTACCAATCTTATATCTGATAGAGGGCTAATATCCAATATATACAAAGAACTCAAGAAATTAAACTTTAGAGAACCAAATAACTCTATTAAAAAATCGGGTACAGAGCTAAACAAAGAATTCTCAACTGAGGAATACAGAATGGCTGAGAAGCACCTGAAGAAATGTTCAACATCCTTAGTCATCAGGGAAATGCAAATCAAAACAACCCTGAGATTCCACCTCATACCAGTCAGAATGGCTAGGATAAAAATCTTAGGTGACAGCAGATGCTGGAGAGGTTGTAGAGAAAGAGGAACATTCCTTCATTGCTGGTGGGATTGCAAGCTGGTACAACCACTCTGGAAATCAGTTTGGCAGTTCCTCTGGAAATTGGACTTGGACATAGTACTACCAGAGGACCCAGTTATATCACTCCTGGTCATATACCCAGAAGATGCTCCAACATGTCATAAGGACACATGCTCCACTATATTCATAGCAACCTTATTTATAAGAGCCAGAAACTGGAAACAATACAGATATCCCTCAACAGAGGAATGGATACTGAAAATGTGGTACATCTACACAATTGAGTACTACTCAGCTATTAAAAACAATGAATTTATGAAATTCTTAGGGAAATGGATGGATCTGGAGAATATCATCCTGAGTGAGGTAACCCAATCACAAAAGAACACATCTGGTATGCACTCTCTGATAGGTGGATATTAGCCCAGAAGATCGGAATACACAAAGTACAATCCAAAAACCACAAAAAAAAAACTTAAGAAGAAGAAAGACCAAAGTGTGGATACTTCATTCTTTCTTAAAAGGGGGAACAAAATACCCATGGAAGGAGTGGCAGAGACTAACTATGGAGCAGAGACTGAAAGAAGCACAATCCACAAACTGCTCCACCTGGGAATCCTTCCCAATCATCAAATCCAGACTCTATTGTGAAAGCTAGCAAGTGCTGGCTGACAGGAGCCTGCTATAGCTGTCTTCTGAGAGGCTCTGACAGTACCTGACTAATACGGAAGTAGAGGCTCACAGTCATCCATTGGACTGAGTACAGGGTCCCCAATGAAGGAACTAGAGAAAGGGCCCAAGGAGCTGAAGGGTTTGCAGCCCTAGGACGAAAAACAATATGAACTAACTAGTACCCAGGGACTCAACTACCAACCAAAGAGTACACATGGTGGGACCCATGGATCCAGCTGCATATGTAGCAGAGGATGGCCTTCTCGGTCATCAGTGGGAGGAGAAGGCCTAGGCCCTGTGAAGGTTCTATGCCCCAGTGTAGGGAAATGCCAGGGCCAGGAAGCAGGAGAGGGTGGGTTGTTGGGCAGAGGGAGGGGGAGGGAACAGGGGTTTTGTTGTTGTTTGAAGGGGAACCTGGGACAAGAGATATCATATGACATGTATATAAAGAAAATATCTAATAAAAATGGAAAAAAAAGATGCTGTATACATTTGATTACATTACAAATTACAACATGTAGTCAGTGGTAGCTAGATTTCTATTAAGGTTTCATTTCCATTTTCATGATGTCCCTGAAAGAAATGTTATAATTCATTCTTGTCAGATACCAGGTATTAATGTCATCTCACTGAAATATACTATGGACATGATTTTTATTTCAAGATACTTAACTGTTCTATGCTATGTCATCCTGACATACTGTGTAGAATGGATGTTTGGCCATTACAATTAAATGGTGTAGGCCCATTTCACTGATTTCTCTTTTGAAGGAGGGAAGTATATTTCTGCTCTAGATGCTCTGCTCAAGCACATCCCTTTCTCAGTTTTCTAGGCATTGAGCTAAGATTACAAGTGTTAGAATAAGTAGATGGCAAAATGCTTGCCATGTGAGCATGAAGACCTGAGTTTTAATTCCCAGCTCCCATGTAATATGCTGAGTTTGCAGTACCATGTACCTGTAGACTCAGTGCTTGAGGTGGGTGGAAATAAGCAGAACCCAGCAGTGCTGACCAGCCAGTCTAGTGTATTCCTCAGAATTTGTAAACATTGCGATTCACATGTCAAATTGTTTACACATTTTATGGTTACCAAAAAAGTTGTAGGTGGCAAAACAACTAGCTTTTCATCCAACCTTCCCATCCAGCTGTAATTCAAATCCTACTGATTGACTCAACAAAAGAACACAAATGTGATCATCAATACTTCATAATCACAGAGCCCCTTCAAATCATGTGTGCATTTCTGCTTCAGTAATATTAAAATAATATGGATAATGAGAAAAACAAAAGTCATTGGAGGAGAACAGAATTTTCCCATGAGAAAGAAAGAGGATGGAGGCTTGTTATAAATTATATCATTGTTCCCAACAAAGTTCAAGTGGCTAAAATTATAAAGTTGTCTTGTACAATGTACTAGAGATTTGACAAACATTTTGAAGGAGTCATGCTACAAGAAAAAAAGAAGAAAGAAAAAAGATGCCACAAAAGAAAAGGGAAAAGCAAAATGGAAGGATGGCTCCAGAACTCTGTATTTATGTTTTATTGAAAATTGCCTTGCAGTAAGCAAGAATTATTCTGATCATAAGAGAAAATTGATCCTCTTATTTTAGTTATCACTGGCTTGGTTATGACTATTTTGTCACCCCTCTGCACCATGTCTTCTGGAAAAGATTCTGGGAAACAACAGAACACCCAGACAACAAATGACAGACAACAGTTATGGTCAAGGTAAGGTTGTTATTTTGACGAAAAAGAAACAATCAGAAGGAAGACTTTTGGAACCCTTTATAAAATAATATTTTAATTATAAGTAAAAATGTTCTTTGTGCAGCCAAATTTCCACTATTCTTATTATGCAAAGACAAAAAAGTAGATAGTAGAAGTGTGTGATTTATCATTGTATTTCCACCATGTTGTACCCAAAAGACATTGCAAAAACAAATTACAGAGAATGAATAAATGAATGAATGATAGTGCTCCCTTGGACATGACTTTAACACTATTGCAAAAATGTATACCCTTTATTGATTTCTGTCATGCATTTTCATAGCAATATTTGAAGAGTCTAAATGAGCACTTGGGATATTCTGATGTTAATCTGTAAAAGAGTCTAAACAAAACTGCTCAAGCTAGATGACTGGAAGATAATTGATCAGTTTAAAGGTTTGTGGAGGTAAGCTAACTCTGGTTTTTAAGAGACACCTAAGAAAAGGTGGTGGAATCTGTTACAAATCTCATAGCTGAATCCAGGAGTGAGGCTTCTAAACAACAATTTTTCAATGAAAAATGAAGTTTAAGTAAGCCCATTTTTTTCTTGGTCAGAGATGAATAATGAAAGGCTGCTATTTCCAGCATTTTTTGATAAATTTTAAGAATGGATCATAGTAGTAAATTTACTGGAAAGCATTTTAAAAAGAAGGTTCTTAGTTAAACTTTCTTTTGAGTGGGCAAGAGTCTCCATGAGCTATTCTGGTCCTTGTAATTATTAAGCCCAACATTTAAAATACAATTAATATAAGTGAACAATGTATTAAAAAGAAAGCCATGATTGATAAGGTACAAGGCAATGAAGACCAGTACCAGTGTTACAAATGAGCCATTTGTAGCATAAAGGTAATCACAAAGATGCCCCCATTTTCAGGCCAATGTCTGCATTATGTTAACTGAGAGTGAACTGAAGGACTGGACACAGGGCTCACTGGTATAACACTTATTTGGCATGTGTGAGGCCTTAGGTTAAGAAAAAGGGAATATGAATTGTAACTTAATGGTAAAATAATTGAGATAGAAAACTATCTTGTTAGTCAAAACAAGAGGCACTGGGTAAAAGATCATTGAAACTGAGTCTTTTTGTGTAAGAAGTTTCTAGATTTTTCCCATTGTATGCTTAGTAACTATTTTAGAGAAGAGTATTATATTTTTTGGTAATCTTCCCATGGTCAATAGCAGCGGTCTGTATGCCACTATAGCTTTGAGGATTAATGGGAAAGACAATTAAAAGAATGAATTTCTAGTTTCTGAAAACATATCTGATTTGAAAATTTCTCTAAATAAACAACTATGTGGATAAGCATGTCATAAAATAAAATATAAAAATACACAGACCCATGTAGTTCATGTAGAATAACTTATAAAAGTTTTCTCAAATTTATAAAATGTTTGATTTATTTTTAAACCACAGTGCAAGATTCACAGGTAAATAATCTATAAATATAAATACTTCTAAATGTTTTCTGCCTAAGCTTATGGGTACTATACTTGTTCTTCTAGTTTTATTATATACATCGTTTTGGGGCAAAGAGGTATTGCACACCAAATGTGAAATTCCCATTCCTTCAAGATTCTTGTTCTTCATCCTATATAGAGGAAAACCCACAAAACACAGAATGAGCACCAGGCCCCAACTCTTACTGAGGAGCTATTGGGAGGTTGATAGTTACTTATGAAAGGACAGTCACTTACATTTTAGGATGTAGCCACTAGAAAGACTCTTCTCACCCTCCTCTCTCTGTCTTTCTCTATCTGTCTTTCTCTCTCGCATACAATAATAATTATATTATTAATATTAATATATTATTTTAAACAAAAATAAGAAGGGAGAAAACTCTATATATTATTGGGACAGAATGAGTAGAGCCGTCTAATTAGGTAGATAGTATCTATGACATTAAAAAATCACAAAACTGTAGTAGTCCTACTATTGGAGAAACATGATCTAAGCATTCAACAGTCAATAGAGCTAACAGGGCAAACAAAGAATATTCTAAACACTGCAAAATGGTATACTGGATATTGTTAGCTTATGATAACATGAGAATCAAAGTGCCATGCACACTTTGTGTGACAGCAGTTTATGAGGCAAAACCTTCAAAGAAACCATCTCCTGCAACCCCCAACTCAGAGGTAGCCCAGATATGTCCTTGTTGTGTGCTAGGTGTCCCTCAAGATATGATTTACTAACAGCTAGACAAAATTAAACGTTGCTCTCTGACCTCCACCAATGTTCTGAATATCCTAGTCAAACCCTGGCTTGGAATTTTGCAGGTAATGTTAGACTAATTGCTTCCAGCATTGTTAGAAAGATAATGAGGGGGTTAGGGCATTGAGTAGACCAAAAGATTAGCATAGTGGGCCTTTACTAAGGATGGGCAGGACCTTGAGCCTTGTGTGTGTGTGTGTGTGTGTGTGTGTGTGTGTGTGTGTGTGTGTGTGTGTGTGTGACAGTGAACTGCAGAGATTAGAGATTCGAGATTTGAGATTCAAGCTTCTAGCCTCATGCTTCTGCAGCGCCACACCTCCCCGGCCCAGAGCGCTCGGCCCTGGGGTGTGCAGCACCTGCCCAGAAGAGGTGGCTGCTTTAGACCCAGTATGCTTCAGGTAGCTTCAAATGTACCCTGACCACTGATGTCAGATTTTTCATTTCTCTTTTGTAATGATTCTAAAAGTCTGATGCCATTTTTGAGAATTACATTCAGATCCTGCACTTCCTTGTGTTGCGTCTGTTATTTTTTCTTTGCCGACATCTTGCCGACCTGACCAAGACCCTGTTTTCCCGTGGGTTGAGGGAGGCCCAGACTGGCTGGCCTACTGCATAAAAGGACCTAAGAGTACTACTATAAGAAGGGTAATAATACTATGGAAACAATAACAATCTTGTTAGCAAGAAGGGAGAATCAACAGCATGATGAGGCTGGAGAAGTTCACTCAGGAATATTTTCAGCCACCTAAGAGTGAATGGGGCCAAATCAAAATGTCCATAGCAATCATAGAAAAGGGTCTGGAGGGAAGGCACAGTAGTTAAGAACATCAGTTCTCAGAACCATGTGATGGCTCACAGCCATCTGTAAATCCAGTTCTAGAGGTATACAGCACTTCTTCTGTCCTCCATGGGTACCAAGCATATGTATGGTACGCAGACATATAAAACATATATACTCAGAAAATAAAATAATGAAATGTTTTAAATTTAAATACTTAGCATAAAACTTCTAATGTCCTTGTCCTTCATAACTACAGACTATTCTTATGTTTTGTGGATTCTGTGTTTATAGATATTCCTGCTCACTAAAGTTCACTTGTATCCCCAAATTAATATTTATATTTTCTTATTCAGTAACAGACATGCACAAAGTTTAGAATATTTAGCCCTGAGGCTAATCAACATGATGTTATACTTGCAGCTCTCATTTTTGTAGCCCCAAATCATGTGGGATTGACATGATTTCACATGTTTAGGAGTAATAGTTTGTTTTGCATTCCTTTTTGTTGGTACCTTTGTTTTTTAAAATGGCCCAAACTGCTTTCCAGCCCAACTCTGCCCAGGGAAGAGCCAGCACTCCAGACCCCCTCCCACATCCAGAGACAGTTTGACTTCCAGGAGGTCCATCACAACAAGACTCACAGATGACCCTCTACTCCCTAATACCTGACCTAACTAGGACTCCCCAAGAGGCCCAGATATGGGAGAACCTATCCTCCCAGCTAGAGACACATCATCCTTCCACAACTCTGCCTAGGGTCAGATCAGGTGCTCCAGCACTCCTATCCCACACCCACACCCAGAGACAATTCTACTTCAGGAAGTCTGTCATAACCAGGGTCTCAAATCAGGAGCATCAGATCCCCCTCCATACCCAGAGACAGCCTGACTCAAGAAGATCCATCATAACATCATCACAGAAGGGACAGGCTCCAGTCACAGACAGTAAGGCCAGTTAACATCAGAGATAACAAGATGGTATGAGGCAAGAACAAGAACATAAGCAATAGAAACCAATGCCACTTGGCACGATTTTAACCCAGTTCTCACACCACAGAAAGCCCTGGATACCCTAACACGCCTAACACATTCTGACCTAAATATCCATCTCATGAAAATGATTGAGGACCTTAAGGGAAACATAAGTAACTCCCTTAAAGAAATACAGGATAACACAAGAAAACAGGTAGAAGCCCTTAAAGAGGAAACACATAAATCCTTTAAAGAAATACAGGAGAACACAATCAAACAGGTGAAGGAATTGAACGAAAATATAAGAATCTAAAACCTGGAAATAGAAACAATAAAGAAATCATAAAGACAGGTAACCCTGGATATTAAAAACCTAGGAAAGAGATAAGAAGTTACAGATGTAAGTATCACCAACATAATAAAAGAGATAGAAGAGAGTCTCAGGCATAGAAGATACAGTAGAAGATATTGATACAACAGTCAAAAAAAAATACAAAGTGCAAAAAGGTCCTAACCAAAAATATCCAGGAAATTCAGAACACAAAGAAGACAAATGAAAAGATCAAATCTAAGAATAATAGGAAGAGACTGAAGATTCCCAATTCAAAGGGCCAGGAAAATCATAGAAGAAAATTTCCCCAACCTAAACAAAGAGATGGCTATAAATATACAAGAAGGCTACAGAACACCAAACAGATTGGACTAGAAAAGATATTCCTCCCATCATATTGTAGTCAAAACACTAAATACACAGAACCAAGAAAGAATATTAAAAGTGGTAAGGGGAAAAGGCCAAGTGACATATAAAGGCAGACCTATCAGAATTACACCAGACTTCTCAACAGAGACACTGAAAGACAGAATATCCTGGATAGATGTCATGCAAACCCTAAAAGAATACAAATTCCAGCCCAGGCTACTATACCCCAGCAAAACTCTCACTCACCATAGATGGAGAAACCAAGATATTCCATGATAAAACCAAATTTAAACAGTATCTTTCGATTAATCCAGGCCTACAGAGGAAAATCCAACACAAGGAGGAAAACTACACTCAAGGAAAACCAAGAAATTAAATTAATCATCTGACAACAAATCAAAAAGAAGAGAACCAAGACAGGCAGTGGTGGCGCACACCTTTAATCCCAGCACTTGGG
>NW_022196915.1:109293405-109302529 GCF_008632895.1 Mastomys coucha
CTAACAAAAAAAAAAATAACAGGATGAATAATCATTGGTCTTTAAGCTCTCTCAACATCAATAGACTCAGTTCCTCAATAAAAAGACAGGCTAACACACTGGGTTCATAAATAGTACTCAGCATTTGCTGCATACAGAAAACACACGTCAATGACACAATAACTACCTTAGACTAAAAGGTTGGAAAATTTTTTCCAAGCATATGGTCCCAAGAAACAAGCTGAAGTAGCCATTCTAACATCCAATAGAATAGACTTTCAACCGAAAGTTATCAAGAGAGATGGGGAAGGACACTTCATACTCATTAAAGGTAAAATCCACCAAGATGAATTCTTAATTCTGAAAATCTATGCCCAAATGCAAGGGATACTCATTTATAAAAGAAACATTATAAAGCTCAAAACATACATTGAACCTCACACAATAATATTGGGAGACTTCAACACCCCACTCTCACCAAATGGACAGATCATGGAAACAGAACCTAAACAGAGACAGAGTGAAACAAACAGAAGTTATGAATCAAATAGTTTAACAGATATCTACAGAACATTTCACTCTAAAACAAAAGAATATACCTTCTTGTCAGCCTTTCATGGATCTCCTCCAAGACTGGCCATATAATCGGTATACAAAAGAAGCATTAACATATACAAGAAGATTGAAATGATCCCATGCATTCTATCAGATCACCACAGACTAAGGCTGATCTTCAAAAACAACAGAAAACCCACATGCTCATGAAATCTGAAGAACTCTCTACTCAACAATACCTTGGTCAGGGAAGAAATAAAGAAATTAAAGATCACAGGATCAGAGGTGTGGAGGATATAACATCTGTCCCAACACTGGGAGTAACTGAGACTAGCAGGATCCAGGCACACAAGAACTCCACCAGCCCAGTGGCATGGGTTTCTTCCTCTCTGTCTGGGCCAGTGCCCTTAGCAGACCTTGGGAGCAAATTCTACAGCCAGTCCCACAACACCCAGAGGTAGCTCCACTCACAGGGGATCTAACACACCCAGGATCACAGGATCCCAGAAAAACAGGATCACAGAGACAGATTGACTCTGAGGATATCTGACACAACCAGGATTACAGGAAGGCAGGCCCTAGTGAGATTTAGTCAGGGCAGGTAGCAATAGAGATAATCAGATGCCAGGAGGCAAGCATAAGAAAATAAGCAACAGAAACCAATGTTACTTGGATTCATCAGACCAATTCTCCCACCATAGCAAGTCCTAGACATACCATCAAACTGGAAAAGCAATATTCAGATCTAAAATTACTTCTCATAGTAATGATACAGGACTTTAAGAAAGACATAAATAATTCCCTCAAAGAAATACAGGAGAACACAGTTAAACAGGTACAAGCCCTTAAAGAAGAAACACAAATATCCCTTAAAGAACTACAGGAAAACACAATCAAACAGGTGAAGGAAATGAACAAAACCATCCAGGATCTAAAAATGGAAATAGAAACAATAAAGAAATCACAAAGGGAGACAACCCTGGAGTTAGAAAACCTAGGAAAGAAATCAGGAGTCATAGATGCAAGCATCACAAACAGAAGAGAGAATCTCAGGGACAGAAGACACCATAGAAAATAGACACAACAGTCAAAGAAAATGCAAAAAGCAAAAAGCTCCTAACCAAAAACATCCAGGAAATCCAGGGCACGTGGAGAAGACAAAACCTAAGGATAACAAGTATAGAAGAGAGTGAAGGCTCCCAACCTCTCCTAATTGGTTAATGGGCCAATAAATATCTTCAACAAAATTATAGAAGAAAACTTCCCCAACCTAAAGAAAGAGATGCTCATGAACATACAAGAAGCCTACAGAACTCTAAATAGACTGGACAAGAAAAGAAATTCCTCCCGTCACATAATAATAAAAACACCAAATGTACTAAACAAAGAAAGAATTTTAAAAGCAGTAAGGGAAAAAGGTCAACATATAAAAGCAGGCCTATCAGAATTACACCAGACTTCTCACCAGAGACTATGAAAGCTAGAAGATCCTGGGCAGATATCAAACAGACCCTAAGAGAACACAAATGTCAGCCCAGTCTACTATACCCAGCAAAACTCTCAATTACCAGGCAGGTGAGATGGCTCAGTGGGTAAAAGCACTGACTGCTCTTCCGAAGTCATGAGTTCAAATCCCAGCAACCACATGGTGGCCCACTACCATCTGTAATGAGGTCTGACACCATTTTCTGGTGTGTCTAAAGACAGCAACAGTGTACTTACATATAATAATAATTAAAAAAAAAACACCTCTCAGTTACCATAGATGGAGTAAAAAAGATATTCCATGACAAGACCAAATTTATACAATATTTTTCCACAAATCCATCCCTACAAAGGATAATAGATGGAAAACACCAGCCTAAGGGGCAAGAAGCACCCTAGAAGAAGCAAGAAAGTAATCTTTCAACAATCCCACACAAACATAGTTCCACCACTAACAACAAAAATAATAGGAAGTAACAATTGCTTTTTCTTAATATCTTTTAATATGAAAATTAATATTACCAACATATCCTAATGAATTGAAATTCAAAAGTATGAGGAATTTACAATTTGTTGGCTATCATCCAGTGGGCTCTCTAATTTGGTAATTAGAGAAATAGATCCAATATTGTACAATCCATATACACTTTCTGCTTGTTTGTACCTGAGAGTGTCTTGCTGTGTACCACAAAATGGTCTTGAAGTCATGCTTCTCCTATCTCAGCCTCTCTATTAGTAGGATTGTTTACTTGATGTTTTTACACTATACCATGGTTTTTAGAGCAGCTTACATACTTCAAACTTATTTATACAGCCAAAAGAAACATTAACAATTAGCTTGTAAGGTGGCTTATAAGAGAACAACAAAGAGTGAGACTGAATGCTTTGCTTAATTTTTTAACTATTGTATCAATTTTGAAGAAGAGGACTTTATAAGTTACTCTTTCTCTGAGATTGAATGCTTTTCAAAATCATCACAGCCAATGAACCAGATTCTTATCCTCACCTAATGTCTGTGCCACCCTCCAAGCAGAACCATTGTTCATTGAAACAGTTGGTGAATGACTTTATGGATAGACCATATTAATATACACACCATTTCTTAAATGAATGTAACCTGTTCTCTGTGGGCTAAGAATGAAGACAATCACTCTAGTCAAATAGCTTTGACCATAGCAGGAAGTCTGTATCCAAAAACTGTGCCTACAATTCATTCCTTGGCGCAGCACAGCTGTCAACTCTTAGCTTAGCTTCTATGGAGGTAAAAGTCTTTGATGATGTGAGAGTCATTGAAGTACAGCCTTATTACAATTAACTCTATTGTCTAGAAGTTGTTCTTATTTTGGGTTTGTACCACAGTAAGAACCAAGATTTTAAGCTCTACTAAAAACAAAACAAAGAAACAAAAAAACTTTATCTATTTATGTTCATTTAATAAAAACTAGTATTGATGTATTATTTTAAAATATACAGTTAATATGATTGGAGTTATTTAATATTTATATTGAGAAAAATTTATGTATTTTCAGTATTGCTGTAGACAAGTATCTACATAAGACTGTTCAATTGATTTTTGTTTTATATCAAACAACTTTTAAAATACTCATTTTTGTTATAATATTTTATAAATTTTAAAGAATATGACAAAATAAAAAAATGAAAGGTATGGTAGGTAATGAAGGGGAGGTCTCTAGGAGGAGTTGAGGTACAAAAGGGAAAGAAGAATGTGATGTAGTTCTATTTACTTAAACTATGTTTTTAAATGTTAACAAATTCAAATAAACTGAAATTATATATTCATCATAATACAATAAAACAAATCAATAAAAAAGAGAAAAAAGTATAACTATCATATCAGTGAGCATACCATCTCACTACTAGGTATTGACTCAAAGAAAATACTGTCATTTGGGCGAGTGAGGTGAGAAGATTGTGAGTTTGAAGCCAGTCTGTTTACCTGTGTGTGCCAAACCAGCTCAGGGATTTATTTCACTCATATGGAAGTAACTTGGGCCCATGAAGATTCTTAACTCTGGCCATGTTATACAGTGTTTGCTCAGCATACAGTTGAACTGTGCTTTTTTCCCCATTGCTATCTCACAATTTGCGAAGAGACATCTCAAGCTGGGAATGTATCTCTCATGAAATACATCATCTTCAGTTCTGAATTATCAATTTGTGCAACTTAGTCTGTAACAGATGTGGAAAGTTTATATGTACCTAGAAAGAATGCAACATTTGCTGTCTCTTAAATAACTTTATGGCTTCGTGTTCTTGATATGTACTGTTTTCTGACAGTAGAAAGTTTTCTTTGTAATTTGAGATGCTGTCTTTAATAAAGCCTTTTGGGATTTGTCTGAAAAAAAAAAGAAATTAAAGACTTTCTAGAATTTAATGAAAATGAAGGCACAGCATACTCAAACTTATAGGACACAATAAAAGCAGTGCTAAGAGGAAACTTTATAGCACTGGATGCCTTCATATTGGAGAGATCCTACACTAACTACTTAATAGCATATCTGAAAGCTCCAAAACAAAAATAGGCAAACATACCCAAGAGAAGTAGTCAGCAGGAAATGATCAAACCCAGAGCTGAAATAAACCAGTTAGAGAGAAAGATAACTATACAAAGAATCAACAAACTAAGAGCTGGTTTCTTTTAAAAAAATAAACAAAATGCATAAACCCTTAGCCAAACTAATTAAAGGTCACAGAGACAGTATCCAAATTAACAAAATCAGAAGTGAAAAGAGATACATAACAACAAAAACCAAGGAAATTCAAAAAATCATTAGATGCTACAACAAAAGCCTATACTCAACAATACTGGAAAGCCTAGATGAAATGGGTGATTTTCTAGACAGATATCAGGTACCAAACGTAAGTCAGGACCAGATAAACTAAACAGTCCCATAACCCCTAAGGACATAAAAGCAGTCATTAAAAGTCTCCCAACCAAAGCCCAGGGCTAGATGGTTTTAGGACAGATTTCTATTAGACCTTCAAAGAAGGCATAATACCAATACTTCTCAAACTAATCCACAAAATAGAAATGGAATGAACACTACCTAATTCGTTTTATGAAGCTACAGTTACCCTGATACTTAAACCTCAGAAAGACCCAACAAAGAAAGAGAACTTCAGACAAATCTTGCTTATGAATATCAATACAAAAAATTCAAAAATATTCTCAAAAACCAAATCAAAAAACACTTCAAAACCATCATTCATCATGATCAAGTAGGCTTCTTCCCAGGGATGCAGGGACTGTTCATTATACGGAAATACATCAACATAATCCAGTATAAAACAAAGAAAAAAAATCGCATGATCATCTCATTAGATGCTGAAAAAGCATTTGACAAAATACACCACTTTATGTCAAATGTCTTGGAAAGATCAGGAATTCAAGGCACATATCTACCCATTATAAAAGCAACATACAACAAACCAACAGCCAACATCAAATTAAATGGAGAGAAATTTGAAACAATCCCACTAAAATCAGGGACAAGAGAAGGCTACCCACTCTCTCCCTATTTATTGAATATAGTACTTGAGGTTCTAGCTAGAGAAATTAGACAACAAAAGCAGGTCAAAGAAATACAAATTGGGAAAGAAGAAGTCAAAATATCACTATTTGCAGATGATATAATATTACATATAAGTGACCCCCAAAATTCTACCAGAGAACTCCTACACCTAACAACTTCAGCAAAATGGCTGGATATAAAATTAACTCAAACAAATCAGTAGCCTTCCTCTACACAAAGATAAATGGGCTAAGAAATTAGAGAAACAACACCTTTCACAATAGTCACAAATAATGTAAAATATCTTGGTGTAACTCTATACAAGCAAGTGAAATATCTGCATGATAAGAACTTCAAGTCTCTGAAGACAGAAATTGAAAAAGACCCCAGAAGATGGAAAGATCTCTCATGCTCATGGATTCATAGGAATAACATAGTAAAAATGGCCATATTAACCAAAAGCAATCTACAGATTTAATGCAATTCCCATCAAAATTCCAACTCAATTCTTCACAGATAGAAAGAGCAATTTCAAACTTCATCTGGAATAATAATAATAATAATAATAATAATAATAATAATAATAATAATAATAATAAAACCAGGATACTGAAGACAATTCTAAAATATAAAAGAAGTTCTGGAGGAATCAACATCCCTACTCTCAACCTGTACTACAGAACAATAGAAAAAAATGAAAGAGAGAAAGAAAGAAAAAAAAAGAAGAAAAACCTGCATGGTGTTGGTACAGAGCCAGAGAAGTAGATCAATAGAATAGAACTGAACAACCAGAAATAAATCCACATATCTATGGACACTTAAAATTTGACAAGCCAAAACCATACAGTGGAAAAAAATAAAGCATTTTCAACAAATGGTGCTGGTCTAACTGGAGGTCTACATGTAGAAGAATGCAAAATCATGATTTTTATCTACTTGTACAAAGCTCAAGTCCAAGTAGATCAAGGACCTCCACATAGAACCAGATACACTGGATCTAACAGAACAGAGAGTGGGAAATATCCTCAAACATATCAGCACAGGGGAAATTTTTCTAAACAGAACACCAATGGCTCAGGCTCTAAGACCAACAATTGACAAATGGGACTTCATGAACCTGAAAAGCTTCTGTAAGACAAAGTTCATGGTCAATAGGACAAAGCAGCAACTTACAGATTGGGAAAAGATCTTTACCAGCCCTACATCTGATACTGGGCTAAGATCCAAAATATACAAAGAATTCAAGAACTTAGACTCCAGAAAACCACGTAATCCAATTTAAAAATGAGTTACAAAGCTAAACAAGAGAATTCACAACAGAAGAATCTTTAATGGCCAAGAAACACTTAAGAAATGTTCAACATCCTTAGTCAGCAGAGAAATTCAAATCAAAACAACCTTATACCAATCAGAATAGCAAAATATCAAAATCTCAGGCAACAGCAGATGCTAGTGAGGATGTAGAGAAACAGGAACACTCCTCCATTGCTGATGGGATTGCAAGGTAGTACATTCACTTTAGAAATCAATCTGGTGATTCCTCAGAAAATTGGAGATAGTTCTACCTGAAAACCCAGCTATACCACTCTCAGGGATATACCCAAATGATGCTCCAACATATAACAAGGCCACATGCTCTGCTAGGTTCATAGCATCCTTATTTATTAAGCCAGAAACTGGAAACAACCCAGATGTCCTTCAATGAAAGAATGGATAGAGAAAAATGTGGTTCATTTACACAATTGAACACTACTCAGCTATTAAAAACTACAGTTTCATAAATTTCATAAGCAAATGTATAGAACTAGAAAATATCATCCAGAGTGAGGTAACCCAGACCATAATGTCAAGAGCCATAATGGGACAAACTAATAACTAGTAGCTGATCATCCTGAAATGGCCTGCTTCAGATTATTATATAATCTGTGACAGGTGCATTCTTCAGACTCCATTGTAACTGTCCAGACATTGACATTGCTGTGGTCTGGCCTTAGATACTATTACTAATGCTAACACAGTTGTATATATTATAGCATATATAAAGAGTCTTCCTCCTCCTCCTTCTCTTCTCCTTCCTCCTCTTCTTGCTCCTCCCCCTTCTAGTATGACCCAGTTTTCACAGCATAATAGTTTTCCTTTCATGGAGACCTATCCTTCAAATATTGAACTAAAGGCTTCAGACCAAATAATCAATATGGTTCTCTCCTAGAACTGTGCTGTAAAGAGTGAGGAATTTACTCTCCAAGGTACTTATGAAGAATAAATTCCATATATCTGACTTGACTAATCTGACAACAGAAATATTTCTGTCAGAAAATCAACTGAAATAATAAATTAAGGTCAGAAAAAAGCATCAAAAAACTCACAAAGTGACATGCATTTGCTTTCTTAGGAAAAAAGCAGACTGTCATCCTGTAAGAAAGATGGAAGGAGAGAAGAAAAGGAAGGAAAAGAGATAATACAGGGAGTAGAGATAGGATGAGAGGAGAGATAAAGGAGAGAAATGAGGATTTGAATAAAAATGAGTCCCAAAGTCCTTTCATTGTATTATTTTTAGGAGTGTTGAGCATATGTTCATTATACCCTCCCAGGTGTAGCAGTAGGAGGTGGTGATATAAGTCAGCTAATTCCATTCTTGTGCAACCATTTACTGAATCTATTCAATGAACTTTAGACATAGTCATCTTTTGTAGGTGATAAAACAGTCTATAGGAACTGTAAGCAACTTCAAGAAACTATACTATAAATTACCAAGTTGGCATTATAGTACTTGGATTTCTTTCTTTCTTTCTTTCTTTCTTTCTTTCTTTCTTTCTTTCTTTCTTTCTTTCTTTCTTCCTTCCTTCCTTCCTTTCTTTCTTTCTTCCTTCCTTCCTCCCTTCCTTCCTTCCTTCTTCTTTCCTTCCTTCCTTCCTTCCTTCTTTCTTTCTCCAATCTTTCTTTCTTCCTTTTTGTATTTGTTTACAATAAACTATGTACTCAGGGGTCAATTTCTTAAACATCCCTTAATATTTTCCAGTTTTTGAAATGTTTATCTAAAATTGGCTTAGGTGGGAACATCAGTTTTAATCCCTCTGGCTGAAATATACACAGACCTTAGTATATACCTTTAATCCCAAACAATGAAGGTAAAGTTTGTAGAAGGAAGCAACCATGTTTGAAAGTAACATCTAATTGTAGGGCAGACAAAATGATGAATCAGAGGAGGATTTGACAGAATTAGGCAGAAGTCAGATACACCCAACTATCACAGGAACAGAGAGGAAAGAGAGGCTACTTAAGAGCAGCAATAGCAGCAGCAGCAGAGAGAGAGACAGAGAGACAGAGACAAACACAGAGACAGAGACAGAGAGAAACATAGACAGAGACACAGAGAGAGGGACAGAGAGACAGGCAGAGAGACAGACACAGAGAGAAGCAGTATTACTGGAACACTTTTCCAGAGACAGGTAAAGACAGAATGAGCCAGAGAACAAAAAGAAGGCAGAATATTTTTTTATTAGATGTTTTCTTTATTTGCGATATCTCCTTTCCCAGGTTCCCCTCCAAGAAAAGAAAGAAAGAAAATTAAA
>NW_022196915.1:109302701-109303230 GCF_008632895.1 Mastomys coucha
CCAGGCACTCTGACACACCCAGGATCAGAGACCTTGGGCTCAAGCTCTGCAGCCAGTCCCACAACACCGAGAGGAAACTCCACTCCCAGGTGCTCTGACACACCCAGGATCAGAGGTAAGCAGGAACCAACATCAGTCCCAACACTGGGAGTAACTGGGACGAGCAGGACCAAGCACACAGAAACTCCACCAGCCCAGTGACTCAGGTTCCTTCTGGTCTGACTGGGCTGGGGTCCAGAGCAGACCTTGGGCGCAAGCTCCGCAGCCAGTCCCACAACACCCAGAGGAATCTCCACTCCCAGGCACTCTGACACACCCAGGATCAGAGGTGAGGAGGAACCAACATCTGTCCCAACACTGTGAGTAACTGGGTCCAGCAGGACCAAGCATACAGGAACTCCACCAGCCCGTTGACTCAGGTTCCTTCCAGTCTGTCTGGGTTAGTGTTCTGAGCAGACCTCGGGCACAAACTCTGCAGCCAGTCCCACAACTCACAGAGAAAGCCACACTCCCAGGTGATTTAACAAGC
>NW_022196915.1:109306505-109334129 GCF_008632895.1 Mastomys coucha
AAAGTTTAAAAAAAAAAAAAACAAAAACTAAACCAATCCCTTGTTCCCTCCCCCTGTTCACCATTCCACCCCCTCCTGCTTACTGGTCCTGGCATTCCCCTACCCTGGGGCATAGAACCTTCCCAGGAAGAAGTCAGAATATTAAAAGACAGTTGGAACCAGTCAGCTGGGAGAGGAGCTTGATCCAGAAGAGCTGAGTTGAACAATCCAGCCAGAGTTCAGAAAGAACTAGAAAGAAGGAGCTTATTTGTTCTTGGCTTCTGATTGTAGCTGAGGACCTCAGGAAGGCCATATACAGCTACTTAAGGCAGAAACTCTCTGTCCACAGCAAGGATAGGTAAGAGAGGAGAGGTTTCCAAGAGCAGAAAAGGTGAACAAAATGCAGCATCAAGCCCCAGAGAAAATACAGTGGAGATTCCTAGACAGAAAAACTTCTGATAAATTACCCTAGAAAACAGTAAAAGCCTCTCTAGATGCCCAAGTCCAGGTGGGAATATATGAAAAAGGAGACCACAAATATAAAGTCAGCTCTTTCCAGCTTTGGATTTGGATCTGTGAGCCTTTGTAAGCCATGACATCCTTGGATTCCCACAAACATGGCTGTTCTTCTTCACAGACTACTTATTCACATCCTTCCTTGTGGAGATATTTTGACTTCCTTTTTTTCTTTCTCACATTCTCTATGTTTCTAGTGTTTGAAGAACCTGGTCCCTTGCTAGGTTCTTTCAGACAACTCTCTGTACTAGTTCAGTAGCTGGTTCCTTGCAGGACCCTGAAGACAAAACTCAAGGCTATTCTGTATGTGGATTACAGAAGTGAGGGACTAAGGGAGGGGTGCAGAGAGGGGGGATTTAATAGTAGTATAAAAGACTTTTAGAACTTGACTCTTATAGGCATATCCCTCTGAAGTCAAGCAGTATCTAGAAGGAACCAAACTAAATGCAATATATACTAAAGCAAATGGCTTCAGCCAGTTGTCCTCCTCATGGTCTTCTGGAAGCTCTGACATTTCTGTAGAATGCAGGGTCTTGTTTTAACACATATAATAGTGTCCATGCTCTTTTACCTAAGGAAAATCAACTTTTCAATTAATATGCTTTACAATCTGTACTAAGTACTAGAAACTTCTTTTCTTTACCACATGATTTTTTTATCTTGGAGCTATTGGTGTTTGTGAAGCATTGTTTTGTCAGCAATTTCAACAGGAAAAGAAGCAACATTCTCAAAGCCTACTTGAGAACTTTGTGACTCATTGAAGTTTGTGCAATGGGGAGTCTATTACCAAGAGTCCATTAAGGCAAGAATAATAGAGAAAAACTAGAAAGAAAAACATATTCCCTATCTAAGAAAAAGTTCCTCTCTACCTAAATGATTTCTACCTAAAATCTGATTTCACTGCAAGTCTATGACTATACTTCTAATAGGTTGACGTGAAAGTATCCTAAGGCCTACCATCAGCTTATCAGAACCAGCATATAATACCCACCTTTCTCAGTATATGATCCATGCCTGCATAATCACAGCATACAAGATCTCTATAAAACACCATAAATTCCTAACATTGCATCATTCTCTCTAGCACAAATGCAGGACTAGTGTCTCCTCCTACCAGCTTCTATAACCACACTGGTATTTCAGATGCTATTCCCCAACCCAGTTGCTACTGTATTCTAGAATATCCAAATCTTAATGTTTCTTCTCTGCTTCCAAGGCTTAAAAATATTGAATATGAATTAAAGAAGGAAGTGAAGATCCAGATGTCAGCAGGGGATGAAAAAGCATCATTCTTACTTAGTAAGTTAGAAAACCAAAATTTTCCAACTGGAGTCATAATATTTCAGCCATGTAAGACATTATTCCTACAGCTACTAAAAACAGGCTTTGCTGATTGACGTCACCAATTTCATTGAAATCATCAGCTCTATCATATAACTACTGAATAGTTTCCCATTATTTAGTTTAGCTTTAATTTGAAATTGCATTTACCATCATAGACTCAATTCAAATGCAAAGATTTTATCTGATTTGCTCTTTGTAATCATGGCTGTATATTTCTTTGGAAGGTACTAGCACTGTAGAAACAGTGATGAGGAAGATGTTCTCAGGAAAACATGTTAGAGAAAGAAAACACATGGAGCAAACAATGTTGAAAACAAAGAGAGGACAGCTACAAGAAATTCTATTGTTATCCTGCAAACCGAAATTCAGTTATACAGCTTGCAACAATCATGCAACCATAAAAAAAACCATGGAAGTAAATTTGTGACATGAGGTTCTCCCTTACTCTCCAGCTTATTTTAAGCAAGTAGAAAGAGGTAAAGGAACAGGGGGATACAATGAAGAGGATACCATCTAGTAGCTACCCAGGAACACAAGGTTTCTGCCTCCTTATTCTTGCCTTCCAAGTACTGTTCTGACAATGACCTCCCTCTTGAGCTACTTCCTTCAGTCTAGGTCCAAGTGTTTATGATACAGTCTGGAGTCCCATCTCTACCAAATCACCTCTGAATGATTTGTGGACTTTTGAGTGTCCCAGTCCCAGGTGTGTATATTCCTTGGTATATTGGCTCAGGAATACAGGGTACCTTATCACCAATGAGACCAAATGATTATAATAATACTAAAACAAGTTAATAGTATGTATGTAATGGTCACTATGTACCAAGAACTCTCACTATCACTTTGTTTGTATGTACTATATTTTAAAGCAAAGAATTACAAGGAAGTTTTATTATAGGCAAAAGTATACACTTTGAAAAGAATTGTTTTTTTTTTTTTCAGAAAAGCTTTCTACAGGTACAGCATTTGAGTACATTAAACAGAAAAGGAAATTGAGATTTCAAAAGGCAATATGAGCTCTAAGAAGTAGTAGATCTGGGATCTGAACTCAGATGTTAGAAAATGGCATATCAGAAATTTAAAGCCATGCTATCTGGCTTCCACAACCATACTGTTTATCACCATTTCATGCCAATCTTCAAGAGAGAAGACTTTATTATGAAGGTATCCATATGAATAACTAAAAATTTGAATATAATTCTACTCATGTACAGAATTTTTGATAGGCTTTGGCTTCATAGTTCTGCCATCTCCTTTCAAAAACAACTGTAGTCAGTTGCTTTATATAATATAGATATTGAAACCTATTCACCAGTGAAACTTAATCAGATTTTGAAATGTGTCGATTCTACATTCTCGTCTAACTACATGCTGTCCTGACTAGACTTCCATGATTTTATATTTTATTGCTATTTTTAATACTCTGGGAGTAATGAGTATCTCTGTAAAAATCAATCAAGAGAAAAGTTAATATTGATTTCTAAAACAAGACTGTGCTATAACCAGTTAAATTTCAATAGATATTATGTTCTCCTCTGAAGGATGTGCTACTTGAAATTGGTGATGTTTTCCTCTTGGCAGTATAAATGTTAATTATTAGATAATTTGGTACCATTCCACAGTATAATTTTATGCAAACACTGAAATTTGTCAATACCAATTAAAATGAACAATTTCATATTAATGATACATATTTTCATCAATTAGTATTTTCATAAGGTTGAATAGGAACTTTTCTTTGCAAAGATATGACAAAGGCAAAATTTCTGACACTTCATTTGGTGATACATTCTTTGCAGATGTAATGCAATTATGACAAAGCCATCAGAGCCCTTACTCAGTGTTATAGTTATTCACAATGAAGGAGAAGAGACAGAAGCATGAGGAATGGAAGTCATGTGGATGCAGAAGTAGAGACTGGAACAGAGCTCCAGGGACTGAGAGTCCCACTAGTAACTACAGAGAAAGCAAAGAATCTAACTGGATTCTCGGTTTGGGGTATTGATTTTGGATTTTTAGCCCTTAGGACCTTGACTGGGTTATGAAGGTTAGCCTGAATGTTCTAGGTGAGTTCAGGACAATCAATCACATGAGGCAAAAAACTGGAGTGCCTTCCCAGGAAATAGCAAAGAAAGATATATAATAATGGAAACATAATTTTCTGTAATTGAGTATAGAGGATGAGACCCAGAGCTACACAGTGCAGACTGTCTGTGGCATCTATGTAAGATAGAAAGACACTTTATTCTCATAACCTCCTCTAATAACAAGCCCTGCACAGCCGTGACATTTGGACCTCAGCCCAGTAAAAACTTTATTGAACTTTTTAGCCCTAGACTATACAATAAGGCAACATATATGTATTATGAATTTTGTTTGAATTTTTGTAGATAGAATATATGTAATAAACTTGCATTATGACATATGTAATCACTCTCAGTTGTTATCATTATTATTCTCTTGAAATAATGTTCTCAATTTTGTATTTCGGCCCACAAAGCCTAAAATATTTACTGTCTGACTCAAAGTGCTTTGACTTCTGATTCTAAATGCTAACAATTTTTCAATTTGTTGAAAGAAAAATGTTTAAAATGATCTTTTATCTCTGACTATTTCATGTAAAATGGTGTTTATTTTACTGAGGATGATGATTGTAAAGTTTATAGTGGCATTCTTAAAAGAAATTAAGATAAAGGGATCTATCTTCACAGTGATTGTACTCAATCTCTGAGCTTAATTTTTTCAGTTGTGTATGCTATCACAGGACCCCTGGAACACCAAACACATGCATGTTATACATTCAGAATTAAATTTCAGACAACTGAGAACTGACATAGGCATTAATATTTATTTCCTAAAGCAAAGCAAACAAAAACTCTCATTTCAGGAAATGAAAGGATCAAACTCTATCTACAAGTAACTTCAGAGCATGGGTGTGTATACGTGGTATTATATCAAAACCAGAGGTCTAGTAGAAATTTTGAAAAAAAGTGGAAAATAAATATTTTTCAATTTTGTAAAGAGATGTGACTTTGTGTGTTCAGAATCTATTCCTCAAAGAATTCTTTAGCATTCAGAAATTGTGACCAGATATCCAGTAAGGATGAATTGAACATTGTTATTTGTTAATTGTGAATTAGATACGTTCAAACCTTCAGCTTAACTGCTATACCTGGAGCTTAGAAACTTCATTTTGAAGAATGGAAAGTTAAATAGGAAATGAAACAGTAAAGTGGGGGCATCAGCATTGACAGAAAGTCCTGGTTCTACAGAGGAGTGCATGCTCCACACATAGCCAGATAATCAAAGCATGGATAGATGTTAAACATAGCCTTCAGAGATAGACACAATAACATGAAACTCATTGTCCATCTTAGCTTCATATTGTGGAGGGAAGAGTGTCACACATGTAGGACATAGCTTTCTAGATTTTAGATATAAAACAGAGACCATAACAGCTCTTGGTGTTGTCATAAAACTGAGGAAAAGGACAGTCAATCATCTGTCATCTTAATACACAATATTCATGGCAAATTTTAACCATGAATGTTTTTGAGGAGCTCAAGCAAATTCACATACAAGACAGTATGTGAATACTCAGCATTCTTTTCATAGGTCTCTCACTGACTTGCAAGTTTCTACCTTGCGGTAGTTTGAGTCATGGTGTTCATGTTATAATCCTAGACACATTTCTGTGGACAAGGAGAAGTTCCAGGTGAGCAGGTAGTATGGAACAGAAGATAAACATGAAACAAGAATAAGAATTGAATTCCATGCTAGTTTCATGTGAGTCTTAGTGTCACCTGAAAATGACAGTAACATTATAATGATTTGAATAAGAATGCCCCCATAGGCTCATATATTTGAATACTTAGTCTTCCAGCAAATGGACAAGTCTAGATGCCAAGGTTAAAATGCTGTATGTTTGCCTAATCTATTAATGCATCTGCTCTCTCACATTTCTCTGTTGTCTTAAACCTACTCCTTCTCTCAGCCTGATCCCCACAAGAGTTTGGCCTATGCAGACTAGGTATTAATGAGTGAATAATTGTAACTAGCTGCCACACATATTCTGAAGCCAAGTTGATTCATAACCTGGTTCAGGAATAGTGTGCCTAGACACTACCTTGCCTATACTTCAAGTATGGAAGCCTATATTGGAGTCATTTTGAATTCCAAGTTCTTGGTAAAAAACTATTCCCACCCACCCACCATGGATTCACACATTGTAGCAGCTTAGGCAGTATACTACCTTCTCTACCCTTCACAAATGTATATACGTACTTGCTATTCACTTAAGATCATATTAAAAGTCTATGGAAGCTAGTGTCTGTCTCAGCTGTGGAAAAGAATATCAAATTTGGTTAAAAGTTCTTCTGATTAAATTTGTAGCAGACAGACAGAAGACAGAATTAAATCAGTAGTGGCATTACAGACAGCATCAGCAACCAGCAAGAAATTGAATCTTCAAATGTCATTTTGGAAGGAGGAAGCAAAATGAGTATTTCATCTCTTAATAGATTAATCAGGGTAAACGAAACAGCATGTTCAAGAGTTTGTAGGGTTGGCAAATTGTGTTTTGGAAAGGCCATCAGAAAGCAGCCAGAACCATTAGGGTGAGAATTTACAGCGTGACGATTGTCTAGACAAGAGAATTAGGACACTACTCATTCTAATTTTAATTTGAAATAAAACTGACCATATCACACTGAGTTAAGTGTCCTGGACTGTAGGCCTGCTAGCATTGGATAAAAATCTAAACTTGACCATTTCTTCTAGGACAGAGGATGGAAAGAGAAGGGAGTGAGGAATATGTCAACTTCAAAGAAATTTGGACTCAAGTGAAGGGACTCAAGACAGAAAGCACTGGGCTTTACACTGCAAAGTTCTTGGTCAGCCTACTTGGGTCACATATTTGAAAAACAGCCCATGGTTAAAGAAAGGAAACACAGGGATTCAATGTGAATTTCTGAGACATTTTTACAGTATAGAATGATTAAATCCAGATAATAAAAAAAGTCCTTAACATTATTTGTGGTGAAAATATTTTAAAAATATTTTTAGTAATTTTGAAATGTATATTATATTGCTACTTATTATAGTTACCATACTTTGGCATTGAGCACTAAAGATATTTCTTCTCTTCTCCAACTGAAACTTGTACCATTTGATCAGAACCCCTCCTCATCTAACTAAATGGATAGAGAGTAAAATGATGGCTACAAAGAGATGGCTGTGCCCAGACTTTCTCTCTTGTGCTTACAGTGTAAATTTTCTGACATGAATTCCAAGAACAAAACAAACTACATCCATGTTAAAGATTCTACAAGGTTGACTGACTGATTAGAACTGGATTGAGGAGAGTGAGAATGTTACATATCCAGAATTAAATTATCTCCTGCTATCTTTGTCCCTTTAATAGCCATCAGTGGCCAGTTCTTGTGCCAGACATAACATCCTTGATACTATTATGCATAAAACCTTAGCCATTTATAAATTTACCAGTAGCTTCCACTAACCTAAAAGATAAACAGATAAAATGTAATAGAAGACCCATTTCTATGATTAGTACACACTGGGAAGGTTTCTGGAAAGTTTTTTATTCCATAGGAAGGACAAGTATCTATATGCTATGAAGGAAGTTAATGTCTTTTAGCATTTATGCTGTTTGTTATATTGTAAAGCAACTGCTTCTTGTGTTTCCCTCTTTTGGTCCTTTCCCATCTGAGATAAAGTCAAAGTAAGGAATGAGACACTTCACAGTAAAGCTACAGCTTCTCCCAGAGGCCTCCCATGCCGGCACCTTGCAAGAGACACAGTACTGCCTTGGAGTGGAAAGCACATGAGCTTAAGGTGGGATTTTGCCATTTCTCAAGAACTTCTCCAAGTCATTGCTACTTTTCTGAAGCTTTTATATCTGTAAAAATAGACGAGTCATTTGAACACTGTTATACCTTCAAAATTTTGTAATTTTACTCATTTTCCCATACTCTAAATTTTTTCTCAATTCCTCTAAAATAATATAATGCATTTATATATAAATAGGCATATATATGTAATGAAACAATGTAAACTTACATAATAAATTTATACAAATGTATATATAAGATAAAGATATTGTTTATATGTAATTATTAGCCACCATTGCATATATCTGTAAACACATTCTATATAGGCAAAATTTATTATAATAAAATTATTTTTCAAATGTCTTCAAAAAATCCACCTAAAGTGGCTTTAGTATTTCAGTATAAAATTCTTTTAGGGGAAATACTCTGAAAAGATTCGTGTGTCTAGTGGCCCATTTCTGACTCAAAACTCTTCAGTGAGAAGCAACCCTGATTAGCAAACATGGCCTTAGATGGTGCATGAATCGAATTTTTTTTCCTCTCATTCTCTAATTTACTGTGGTCTTCATAAAAGTCATTCAGTGCAAAAAGCCTAACAGGATGCAGACATAGATTAGTAGGGCAGTAGAGAAGTTGTGAATGCTTGCTAGGCTGGAAGGAAAGGAAAGAAAAGGAACCAAGGTTGTGGTGCAATACACACAAAGTCAATGAGCTAGCCTGATGACAACAGGGTAGGAGGAGCTACACAGCCTCTTTAGTCATCATGAGCCCCTGTTAACAGTACATAGAAAGCATTCTGCTGATGTCAAATTGTATGCTGCTGTTTTAAGGTGGTAATCTCATGTAAGTGGTTCACAGAATAATACATCATCCTAGCCCTGCATTTGTTGATAATTAACAAGCTTAATGATAAGGGAAGGTTCATCTTAGAAAAGCTATGACCAGGTGTGCTCAGAGTGGCCAACTTTCCTCTTCATTGCAAACATTTTTGCAGAAAAGAGCTATTCTTAGGTTGTACTTTATTTAGTAGGAGTTTCCATCCCTAAATTCTACTGTACTGCTCTGACCAAGAACAAGAAAGGACCCTAGATTTAGAGCTACAGTTTTCAACATCCATCTAGGATTGTCTATGGGATTGCCAGGAATCAACTTGTGGGACTTCAGGTGGGTGTTCTGAAGGCAATGCTGACTCAGGTTTATCAGTACTGTTTCTGGATCCCTTCAATTTCAGCACAGATAAAAAAGTAGAAAATGAGAGTTTACCTGTGTCCATCAGAAACAGAAATCCTGTAATCTGTAGCCCCACTCAGAGTGGTTATGAAGAACTACAAGAAATCAAGTCAGAGTGGGTTTTTCTATTTCAGTTTGACTGTATATACACTCTGTACTTTCCTTTCCTTCAATGGAGTATGATTTCCTTCTGAACATTTGACTCTGCAAATACTATAATAAATCAGTTTGTATTTGCCAAGTACATACCAGTAACAAAGTAAGGCAGCTTTCAGAGTAGTGGTGACAAAGGAGAATCTAGTTCTTAAAGACAAATTTATAAATAACAAATCTGGTAGTGGTGTGATGCAGATATTTCTATATTTTTTACAAAACTAAGGAGAAAATTAACTCCAAATAACTCTGGAATGGTGTTAAAACAACTCTAGAGTCTTTTCTGAAGTTATTTACTGAATAGCTGCTACCAGGGACACACATGTAGCTGCCTTTTCCTTATGTTATTCAAGCTACAAAGAGATTCATTGGATATCTTTTTGAAAGCAAATTACACATTTTATTGGTTTTCATAACTCAATATGAAGAAATTAGCAAAATTTAATTGTGCTTATTATCCTTAAAATTAAGTCTCAAATGTGAAACACTAAAGCTAAGAAAAAACAAGCTTAAATATGTTCATTACTTTACCCCTGTGCTATTAAATATACTTCCTGTAATCTAATTGTTTAGTTTGAAATAGGGTTCCAATTTCTGGCTTCACTCTTGCTTTTAATTTCTGATTTATTTTTTTGTTAATTCCATACATGTATATAATGTGTTTTGATCATATCCACCCCTTACTCCCTGCCTCCAAGCCTACCACAGAGCCCCATCATTTTTCTCTACTAAATTCATATCCTCTTTTCCTATTATTTATTTATTTATTTATTTATTTATTTATACTTTTAACCTATTGAGTCCAAATAGGTTGCAATTTCAAATTTTTCTCCCAATTGACACAACATTTGGCACTAACTTATATTATGGTAAGACAATTTAACTCAGTAAGACCATTTGCCCCTCCTCTATTAACATTCACTTAATTAGGAAGATTTTTTTTCTGCTAGAACAAATAGCTAGATTGTACTAGGTGGAGAAGACTGTGTGCTCAGCCACTGTGTTACAAGAGGTTTTCAGGCTTACAGAACAGAATAAGATTTTGTGTGTTCCTGCTCTCCACAAACTGATAACAAGTCCCAGTTGCTAAAGACAGTACCTCCAACTCACTGAATATGAAGAGGTCAAGCCTGTGTCTATATGGAGCCTTCAAACCTACATGCTAGTATCTTTGATACAAGGAGTTACTCTGCATGCTATCAAAGGAGAAAAATACACACCATATACACAGACCAAGCCACCTGTGATCATCATTGACATTTACAATGTCATCCTGCCTACAAAATGTGCTACTACAAAAGAGGCACAAAGCAGGTAGGAGTAACCAACCAGTATCTAATTTAACTGAAGGCCTACTTACAAGATGGTCTGACACTGCTTGGGTGACCAAGAACATGAGACTAAATAAGTCAGGAACCTAAAGTAAATCCAAATACTACTATCCTAAATTAATAGCAATAAAAAACTTCCTAATAACATTCTGCTATACAATTCTGATGTTTTCAAACTGTGGTGAAGCACACTGTATTTTATTATAAATGAAAGATAAATTATTAGTCACAAAAGAAAAAAAGTATTTCAATTCTTTAACATTCTACTCTGTTGATACAAAAACAAAAAACAAAAACAGAACAACAACAACAAAAACAGTGGCAGCCTGTTTTATCCTTCTTTGACTACAAGTGGTCCTGAGTGAATTCTGATATAGTAGGGGCTGAGGCTCATTTCATTAATCAATGTCATAGGTGTGGAATTCCATGATTTTCCTAGGTCACTTTCTTATTTCTCACTGCAAGAGACACAGTGTTACCCTGGATTGGAAAGCACACGAGAAGAGTATTGTAGAAGGAAGGGAATGGTAGGAAGAGATAAAATAGAAAATTGTGATCCTGGCATTAAAAAAAAAAAAGTGACAAGGTTGACCATAGGGGAAAATAGAATTACCCTCCCCTTCAAAAGAACAGACATCCCTGGTAAGTACAAGTCTCTTACCACACAGCAAGGCAGCTGAAGCAAGGAGGTCTCTACCAGTACTACCACACCTTTATTCTATAGATTCCACAGCATAACTAAATCCAAATGAAACGTGAAGCTCTACCCACCACAGAGCAAAGTGTTCCATGACAGGAACAGAAAAACCTTCAGAATGCTGCCAGCTGTCAGTGCCTTTTTTACAATTTTGCAACAGCCACTTTGAAATTATTTAACACCTTGAAGAAGTCAGTGAAAGAGATGGAGATTCTTAGAAGCAGATGCTGAAGCAGCCTCACAAACCAGAGATTCCTGCCTGCAACCATCATGCTCTGAGCCTGCTTTTGCAATTTGAGGATGAGAAGACACTAAATGAGGTGAACTTCCTAGGGATTTCTGCCATCGCCTTCACAAAGAGCATACACAGAAGCAAATTTATGCTTCATTTCCATAAAGGGATATTATATGATAATATAATAGGTCACCCTAGGGGAGAAATACAAATGAAAAGAATTTAGAACCTTGTACTTGAAAATAACATCAGCCCTTCTAGAATATTCTTTTCATTTGTGACTGTCCATGGTCTACATTTTCCAAGTTTTAGTTAGACAAGAGATGAATCAGACTCATTTAAATGGTGAGAAAGAGAGTCGTCCTGGAGGATCAGAATCTAGGCAATTTTCAGGAGGGTGGTAATGGACTCATCAGTTGATTGTAAAGTTAACAACCTGTTGGAGCATCTGCCAATAAATCAAGACCCAGAGAAAAAGTTCTCAGGAAACCCTGAAACATTGTTCTTATTTATATAACTATTGTTATTTTCAATGAGAAAATCATTTTGAGAAAATCAGAAGCCTGGCAATTGTGAGTATAAAGAAACAGGCCCAATGACTTAAATGGAATTATTTCTTATCTCTCCCTTTTTGACTAGGAGCTCAGCAGTGTCTTCTGCCAATCACACCAAGGAAGGTAGAACCACTTTTCATACCCCAAGTACTGGAGACCTCTGTGGTTAGTCACAATTCATGTTTTTGTAATGAGAAGCTGCCATGCAACATATCACCTTTAGTTAGAAAGCACTTCAATCTAAGATGCTAAGAAAGACTATACAGAATGTCCCAGTCTCATAAAGGAAGAAGTCTGAGGCACTGTTTACCCAAAGCTTCCAGGTGAGAGTTCAACATACAACATAGGTCCAGAAGTATTGGGCAAGTTAGAAAAAACAACATTAGATCTGCCCATTACAGAGTGAAATTTATCCTTTACCTAGGTTTCTGACACTTTCCTGAATTACACTATATAACTTTCACTATCTCATAAAATTAACAATACTGTTCAGTGCTTTTACTACTGGAGAAGACCCTTCAGTAATTCCCCTTTTCTGTTGTTCACTTATACCCAAATAACAGAGAGGTATTATTTGAAAGAAAAAAAACTGTTTAGTTTGAACAATAGTTAGGAGTCACTTCATTTTTACTTTTTTTGTTTTTAGTTTGAAGATCTGACCAACTATTTAAGATTCAGAAGCTTAAAAGACAAGAAAAAGTAAGGTTTTCTTCCAGGGAATAAATTACTAGGTAGCCTGAAATTGTATGAGCTTCTGAACTTGTATTCAGATTTGTGTGAGCAAATCTGTTATTACTAAAGATGTTAGGCACAAGGAGGTTTATTAAGTTCTACCTTTAAGAAAAAAGTCACTATTCCTGGATTCTACTGAGTTCCAACTGCTATCACTCTCCACTGAAGCATTCCAGAGGTCTCTTCCTCTAAGCTGTTATTGTGTTCATTGTCATAGACCTTTCTCCCAGGGGATTCTTCACTACTGCTGAGATGGTTTGTTTGGCAGTTGTTTACATCTATGATAAAGTGGTAAGGGATACCACTAAATGTCTGACCATATACAGAATTTTCCATCCCTATATGCCGTGTGTCAAGGGTGAAAAACATAACTCCAGAACTTCTTTTCACATCATGGGATAAAGGCCACTGTGCTCATCAAGGTTCACATAAATCTTAGAAAATAACTCACATGAGAACAATGAACAGATATTCTTTGTTATGAACAGATATTCTTTGTTGGTGGTAACTGAATGTCACCACCCACATTCTGTGAAGGGGAGGCTCACAGTTATTCATGCTGCTGGAAAATTAAGTATAAAATTTCTCAATTTTCCTCCTTTTTGTTCATATGCAAATTATAATGTACCAAAAATGGACAACATTAACAGGTTAATTTTCCTCTGGTCTAGCTATCAGACATGACACTGAGAGATCACAGGGTAGGAAGATCCCCTAATTTCAGCCTGTTCCTACCACTGGATGCTTCATTATCATCTCATTAGTGTGGAGTAGGAGTGACTAACAGTGTAGTACATACACATGAGGTCCACGGGATCTGATCCAGCTTTAAAAGTAGATTCCATATATTCCAGCTTCTAAGCAGAAGTAGGGCTTCTTTTTACTTCTTTTTCTTCTATACCTCTTAAAATAATATATAAATGCAACATATGTTTAAAACAAGTTGGTTCAGAACTCAGAGAAGGCAAGAACTCTCCTAGACAGCCAATTCTTCCTTACAAATTCCATCTAGACCCTGAACCTATTTCAAGCCTTTCTAAGTGTGTGTGTTCCCAATATTTAGAGTAACCCAATGAAATAATGTCTTAGCTCAGGTCCTTTAATGTGACCAGCCACATATTCACCATCCATGCTACTATGTTAGCAGTTAGGCAGCTGATAAAAATAGACAGCATATCACTCTTGAGATGACATGTTCTTCATGAGCAGAATGTCAGTTTGGGAATCATTTCAAATTCTACTTTTTTAGGCATTGGTTTTATATATATAATATCTCTCTAAATTTGATTGATAACTCTTGTCTTTGACTGGAAGTAAGATAACAATGTCCTTAGTATTATTTTGTACACACCTCCTTGTTCACCTCTTCCTGTTCTTGTTCAATGTTGACTTAGACTTGACACTGTACTTTTAAGAACTTAGAACAGATGGAGTGGGAGAAAGAAATATCAGAAATGGAGGTCCACATAGACCAAAGAATGTGAAATGAAGTCACAGAGAAATAGGAGAATATATATAGAAATGAGCCAGGATACTAAATGGAGAAGAACAAAGTTAAGAGGTGGGAGGAATAAGAGCCATAAAGCCTGTGGAAGCCTGGCAAGAGAATAAAGGGGGGTTATGTTGCTAAGAGATACAGCCAGGTTCTATGTCACACTTTGTATACACAACCCCAGTCTAGGATGTGCCTCATCCTAAGTCTCAGAGATCTGAAATAAAGGAATGATAGTTCTGTGAAAATTTGTACCATTGATCAAAATATAACAGGCTTTCCCTAAGACAACATAACCTTAACAAGTCACTTAGCTTTCCTCTAACTCCATTTTGTCACCCTTAAAGTGAGGATACTCATCAATTCATGACTGAGCTGAGGTACATGTTCTAATTATTAGAGGAATTAGCAATGTGCATGCTTTGAATAGTAGAGACAAAGTATTGTAACCAAAAGGGCAAACAAGATCAAACCATAACATACTCACTCCAAAGCAATTTGAAACTGTGAGAGCTACGCTGTGTACTAATTTCCTAGGGTAAAAATATTTTAGAGTATATAATTCTCAGAAACTTTGAAAAATTAAAGCATGGGGTGGGGAGAGGGAAGGAATGGGAGGGAGGAAACTAGAAGAAAGGAAGAGAGGAGGAGAAAGGGAGGAGAAATGGTTAGTTTTTGTTATCTACCTATAAGGAGAATAGGCAAAGCAGGAAAATTTAGTTCTAATAAGCACTGCAATCTGGAAACTTCCATGGCCAAACTTTGTGTTATAAGTAGTAAAAATAACATTTATGATATAGGATTACCTGATAAAAATATGATGAATAGACATTTCAGTAGCCAAGAAATTATGTCTTATCTTACTGATGAAGATCAAATAAATGCCTACTCTGTCTGCTTAAAATTAGTATGCCAGTACTCTGAAGGATAGTGTACATGAGAACAACAGACAGAATGTACTGGCTCAAAAAGCTAAACAACAATTGATAAGTATGTCACCTTTTCCCCTTTGCACAGTTCCACAGAAAAATAACATATGACCCTCCTCAAGAACTGAAGTGCTCTTACTCTCTTACTCTCTTACCCTCTTAAACTCTTCCTTTTCTGTCCCTTCTCTTCCCATTCCCCTCCCCCTTCTCTCTTCATGTGTTCATGGTAGGCCTCTCCTCCTCCTCTTCCTCCTTCTTCCTCTCACTCTCTCTCCTTTCCCAACTCCCCTTCCAATGCTCTAAATAAACTCTATTCTATACAAAAATAAGTAAAATAAAATAAAATAAAATAAACCTGAAATGTTCTCTGGAAATGTGGTTCAGTAGAGCTAGTCTACAAAGTGCAGTGATCTGAAGAGAATGGTGCTCACTTAGCTATAAGGACCACAAAAAAGAAGGGTAAAGTTCAAGACCAACTTAAGCTTCTATAAGAAAGCCATTGCTGCATAGATACAAATACACTCAAAAGGCAACTCAAAAGCACCAAAGAATTTTCATTTTAAATGCCTTTAAAATTCCCCTAAGCTACAAAATCTTGACCCAGTCTCTAGAGAGTACTCCCTTGCACCCAAATGATTCACCTCTCACTCACATAGTCTACCTTAGGAGTCTCAGCAGCTCAACTTTCCCAGCTCTGTAAATGTAGTATTGATCTCTAAAGGAAAACAATCTCTGCTCAAAATAAAACCCCATCTTTCTTCCCAAACCAGAGCTCTACTTGAATTATACCTCAAAGCAGATTCCTCTCTACCGGAGTTGTTCAGTAAATATTAACCAAAAGATAGAGTCACTAGCAAAGAAGGAGGGGGCCCACAGCCCACTAATAATTATGTTATCAAATAAGATTTGATCATAAAGGTAGAACTGGACTAAGTAGCATTTTAGTTGAATTTTAGAGAGTACAGGTCTTCTAGAAGTGTGTGTGTCTACATGTGTGCTAGAAAATGCCTCCTTCTATAGCCCAGATTGGCTTGGAATTCATTATGTAGCCAAGCTAGCTATATCACAGCAATGTTTCTGTCTCAGCAGGGAGTGCAATCATGAGTCATCATGCTCAGCTTGAAGGAGAGATACTTACCAGAAAATCCCATCATTAATGCTTCTGCATTTTCTATGTGAAAGGGGTACCAAATTAAGCTAGAGCAGAGGAAAATAACAAATTAAGGTGGTGAATTGCTAACTTTAAACCCATTTCTGTGTCTTTTTCATCAAACAGGAACTAAAAAAAAAAATGAGAATGAACACATACACTAAAGAGCTAAACATCTACAGAGACAGAAAACACACAAATGAGTGGAAAGGAAACTTCACATGGTAAAAGACCAGACAGCCACTTCAGCTTTTGGAACACAGATCTGAGAGAGAACCAATATGTATGAGATCCCACAAAAAAGTGGAATAATGGATGGTGTAAGACAATCTGCCAGATTTTTGCACTAAGAAATAATTTACAAAGAAGTGGGATAGTGGGTTAGATACAAAGTTCAAACAAAAATATAAAATTATATTTGATAATTTACAAATATTTTATTAATTTTAGGATTTTTACTATATTTTTAATTATTTTTAAATTAGTTGATATTTTGCATGCTTCCTTAAAGAATACTTACCTATAGAGGCCTGAGAGAGTAGTGGGTAAAGTGTCACCTATACAAGCATAATATTCTGAATTCAGATCTCTACAACTCACATAAAAAGTTGGGCATGATTGTGCATGCTTAAAATCTACAAGGCAGATTGAAGGTGGGCATTAGAAACAAAAGGATAACTGGAAATTCAGTGAAAAGCCCTGCCTCAAAGAAATAAAGTAGATGACAGCAATGCAGGAGAACACTGAACATCCTCATTCAGCCTCTACACATATGCATGTTAATGCACACCTGCACATGTGTTTGCACACACACACACACACACACACACTCATACAAGGGAGAAATAGACAGAGATAAAAACAGAGATAAACAGAGACAGAGAGAGTCAGACAGAGAGAGACGGGGGAGACAGACAAAGAGACAGAGAGACAGAGATAATCTTTTGTGGTCACAGCAGAGTGTACGCATTGCTCTATGTTCTCAAACAAATATGCATCCACATGTATGGTCACTGATTGGTTTTTAGAGTCCCCAGTCATCATTTTAGTAAAGTAGTCAGGAATGTACTCTTATCCCACTGATTCTGAATTTTGGTGAGGTTGTAGATTTTTTGTTTTAGCAATTTTCTAGGATGATATTCCTCTAGATAATTTGAAACCTATATTTGGAACTGTAGAAAATGAGGTTTAAAACAAAGTGAGAGATAGCATGTTCCAGAACAGATATCTGACCCAGATAGTACTCAACAAATGATAGAAAAGATTTTTCTCAGAAATTGGTCTCTAAACACTTCCCTAAAATATAGTGTGTTGAAACCATATTTCAGGTATGTATTTAGAAACCATGTAAGTGACCAGATATGGGGCACATATTTGTCTGGGACCATGGAGCAATACATAGAGCTTATCAGTATAGGAATGGGGGTTTACCATAGCTACTAAAGATCCTTCAGAGGCTAAAATTATTTATAGTTTTATTCTTTTCAAGTGAATTCTGTTTCCAGTGCTGTACCAGCTTCACTAGCAAAAGCTACTGCCAGTTTGTGGCTTCAGAATTACCTAAGGACCTAAATCTGTTAGGCTTGCCCTTATCTAAATTTGAAATAACAATTTTACCCTGTTTTTTTCCTTTGTACTGTGTCTTTTGTGGCCTATCACTTTTAAACAAGCTCCACACTGTTCTAAAGATTTAAAAGTTATCAGGAGCACATATGTTTTTCAGTATATCTCCAAAGCTGACAAGGACCTGTTTCAACCTCTGCCCATATCTATGCTGAATTTCATTCCTATGGCTCACCAGCATAACTTAGAGCACATCCTACCTGGGATCAGAGGAACAGGAGGATCACTCATCAAATAAGAGTGATTTCAATGCAAACATGAGAATCTGAGTTCAAATTCCCACCATACACGTAAAAAGCCATGCACACTCATATGCATGCCCATAAGCCTGGAATTTCAAGGATAGGGGGACATATAGTAAGGGGATAACTGGGGATTTCTAACCAGCAGCCTATCTACAGATCCAATTTTCATGAAAATAAGATGGAAACAATAGAGCAGGATAGTCAGTGTTTTCCTCTTGTCTCTATTTACACACATGTGTGCACATTTTATTGTTTGAGAATTTTGTACATGCTGATGTATTTTTATCAAATCCACTCTTTATCCCTCACCCTTCAACTATTTCCTTTTCCCTGCCACCACTCTTCCCTTTCAACTTCAGGTACTCGTTATTTAAAACCTCCACAGTCTACTTAGTGCTGTTTGTATGAGGGTATATATGCTGACTAGTTTTAAGGCAACTTGACACAAGTAGAGTCATCCCATAAGAGGTAACGTGAATTAAGAAAATGCCTCCATCAGATTGCCCAATGGATCCCCTGTAGTGTCTTTTCTTGGTTGATCATTGATGTGGAAGGGCTCAGATCACTGTGGGAGGTGGTCCTAGATGGCATAAAAAAGTAGAGCGAGCAAATTATAAGAAGCAAGCCAGTAAGTAGAGATCCTTCATGGCCTCTACATCAGTTCCTACTATCCTTTTCTAAAAGGAAAGGTTTCTTTCCTTTTTGAGTAACTGTCCTGGCTTCCCTCAGTGTTGTACTGTGATGCAGGACTCTAAGTTGAAATAAATCCTTTCATTCCCATGTTGCTTTTGGTCATGGAGTTTTATCATATCAAAATAAACTAATAAATTAACTAAGATACTATCAGACCATTTACTGGAACATTACTCATGAGGATACATAAAAGGTGCTGTTTTGGAAGGCTTGTGGAGCTACTCAGTTCCAGGATTTGATACCAAGAGAAGGAACAGAAAGCTCTCCCATTGGAACTGAATATATGAATGTATCCTCGTGTCTCTTAGTGTCTCCAACCTCAATGTGGGTTATTTTGTCATCAGACTTAAAATTTGTTATATTTTCTCGAACAGTAGCTGAGCTGCAGCTTAATCCTTTGGAGAAAATACATTAGTAGTTAATAATTGCAGCTATTTTAAAATATGACCTGAAAAAAACAATGTTTTAGTTCAATTTTAACATGTTTACCACAATGCACTATGTATTTTATGCATAGTGTTTTCAGTAACTAAAAAAATACTATTCATTGCATCTATTCTGTTCCCCACTGGCCCCATATGATAAAGTAAAAATTTGATCAACACATTATATTGTAAGTTGGTACATTAGAATTGTAACCAGGTCTTTAATGCTGGGGAATAATGTCTTAGTCCCCAATATATCCCCTTTCTTCACAGCATCATTATTATTCTCTTTCAGACCCTAAACATATATTCAGTTCCAATGGGAGAGCTTTCTGTTCCTTCGCTGGGTACCAAATCCCGGAACTGAGTAGCTCCACCAGCCTTCCAGAACGGCACACCTTTGCCAGCATCTCAGCATCACTTCCTTCCTCACTAGGCATATCAATGTTCCTGTGAGAACCACAACATATATTTACATCTCAGCACTATCATCCCTCTCAACTTAGTACCTGCTCCAGTGAGAATCCCATCCCTTCTCAACATCAGAAACTGGGCCTCCCTCTTCTTATCTTTGCTGATCATTCTCTCATACTATAGACAGTGCCCTGAGCTTCACAGAATCTTCTTAACCTGCTTTCCCTATATTGTTAGTTTCCACAAAAGCTCTTCCATGTTACATTACAGTAACTACCTTCATTTCCCACCTCAGTCATTCATGGCTAGAACAGACATGTGGATATTCTGGATGGGCTAATTATGTCCAGATCTTCTAGGCATTATTTTTGTTTCCCTTTATTTAATGATGCAGAATGAAAAAAATAAACCAAGTTTCTATGAATGCAAACGGCATGCCTCTCTATCAATTTATAATAAGAATTATTTAAAATACCTAGCCCTGCAACAGTTAGCTGATTTACAACCCTCATTCTGCCTCTTTCTAATCACTTCTAACTAGAAAATATCAGTCTCCCTGTGTACATACACAGGGTGGAAGAAAATTATAGATTAAGCTAAATGGATGATTCAAAGTGTTTATAGAAAATATTTTGATTTATGATATCTTGCAAGCCACTCATCTTTTCTCTTTTTTGGGAACTATGCTATTACTTGGAGGTATCTTAAAGAAATGAGCATTCTGATAATAAAGCAAATTCTTTTTCCCTTAAAAACAATTCTCTGCCTTGTTCATTTGTTTGTTTTTACTTACAAATTATACGTAACCATTGTATTAAGACAACCCCTAAGTTAAACCTGTGGCCTCAGAATTGTACATTTTATTTATAGAACATGACTAGAAGTTGTCTGTCTGGTTTTTCATTTATTATTGTTTGGTTTTTACCTCCCAAGCTAGCCTGGAGCACACTCTATAGCCAAAAACAGTCTCTAACATTCAGCAATGCTCTGCATCAGACTCCTGAGTGTTAGACTACAGGCACCACATCCAGTTAGAGGTGCTTTGATAGAGCCACTTGAAATCCCTATATAGGCTATAGATTCAATCCAGCTGCTACTGTGTTATGCCAGAATGATCATGTGCTCATCGGGAAAGCAGCTCTTGTCCTATTGAAACATGCTTCCCAATACCACACTTAACTTACTCCAAGTTACTTAAAGAATTGTACTCTGTGTCATTTATCAGATATATGGATTCTATTGCAAGACCAAGGATCCAACCTAGGGCTTTAAGCATGCAGAGTAAGCCTTCTATCTATACATCTGGAAGGAACTTTGTACCTTTTTCTTACCTAACAAACTGGCATTTTAAGTATTGGATATACGAAACACAAAGATAAGGTTCTAGATGTGGTTACTGGTAGATTTCCCATGCATAAGTGGATGGCCCCACCACATGCACATGTGTGCAGCACTAACTGAACTAAGTGAGTTATCAAAAATGCTTTTTAAAGAAGACATGAAGTTGAAGGGGGGCATGTTAGGAGATATATAGTTGGTTGGAGGTGGAAATGGAGACACATATGATCATATTTTACATGTATATGGAAAAACAAAACATAAAATAGAAGAGGATCAATAAAAATAGTTACTTCCCCTTAAGCTTATATCACTTACTGCTTTAAGCTATTCTTAATACTATCTGATAATATCTTCTTCAATATTCTTTAATTTCTTATCCTATTCAATTTCCTTGAAAACATAATGTTTTAAGAGTATAATAGTTTTGAAATTTTCTTTAACATTTCATGTTCAAAGCTTCAGCAACAATGATTCCCCATGTTTTTTTCTTCTATTTTAAAACCTTATTCTGCCTGTCATTATAAAGTCTATTCTCATCTTTGAAATATACTTGTTCTTTCAGATTTTTACCTTTCTGTTTTCAATGTATCTGATCTCTCCAGGCAATGCTGTCTACTCTCATGCTTGCAATTACTGCTTTGATTCCAATTATTATCAAACATCTGTCTTCAACCTTAAGCAAAAACTTCATTTCTGATACTTTTAGCACAACTCTTAGTGACCATCCACCAAGATAAATGTATCCTTTTTTAGTATAATATTTTATTATTTTTGACACTTTCATGCATACAATGTACTTTGACCATATTTACCTACTACTCCATCCCCACCCCAACCATTCCTAAATTTGTGTTTAATTTTTTTAAGTAATTAATTAAGTCCAACTTGTATTGTACATATATTCTTGTGTCAATAACGAAGCATGAGCAAACTAACAGGAGCTATACCTTTAAAGAAGATATATTTTCCCTGCTCTAGATGCTGATGTAGGGTTAGTAGTTCATAAACACATACTTCATCCATTCTGGAATTTTGACTGGCTTAATCTTGTGCAGGTCTTATGCAGGCAACCACAACTGCTTTGGGCTCATTTGAACAGTGAATCTATCACATTCAGAAGACATTGTTTTACTCTGGTCTTTCCTGACCTCTAGATTTTACTATTCATATGACATCACTTCCATGGTGGTCCCTGTGCCTTTAGAGGAGGAATATACATGTTCCAGTTGTGGATAAAAACTATACAAATACTTATTCTCATTTCTCTTATTCTCTGCACTTTGACCAGTTGTAAATTTCTGGTTAACCAACATTCACACTATTACCACCACTATCATACACACAAATTTTCTGTTGATGTCTAAGAGCTTCGCTAATGTACAATTACAGAGACACAAATTTAGAAGCCAATTTGATACAGAGTCTATTTGGCAAAATAATAGTAGTAGGTTCAGCTACATAGTACCTATGATATGGGTTCCTCAACTATGGATTTGTAGAGTTTGCAGTACTAGTCTTGTGTTTCTATAGAGTAGACCTTAAATCCAATCAGAAAGTGGTTTGTTTTTTCTCATAACTGTCATGTCACTATTCCACCCATATGCCTATCTTATATTGAATGTCATTAGAACACAAATGATATGAAGGAAAAAAGAATACTGGAAATGGTAGGTTTAAATAAGAGGTAAGGTATGAATGAGGGTGAAAGTAACAACTAACACTAAGGATGTTTGGAAAAGCTTCATAAAAACCTAATCTTTTGTATGTTTTACATCTGTCTATCATCTACCTACCTATCATCTATATACAAATCTATATGGATTTACACAGTTTTAGAGTTATAAAAAACAGGATATGATAGTAGTCCTTTCAGAAGCTATAAATTTCCAAATAAAAATCCCAGTGCCACGTGTAGGATTCCTATCTTTGAGTATCTCAGAGACCTCAGGACTCAAAGGGAGGGAGAGGGAATTTGTAGAGCCTACCTCCAGCAAAAAGACAGGGATGGGGTGTCCATCCCACAGTCAAAACTCTGACCCATAATTGCTCCTTTCTGAAAGACCTGCAGAGATGGAAATGGAGAGGAGCTTGAGGAAAAGAAGGTCCAGGGACAGGCCCAAAGTAGGATCAAGCTCAAGGGGAGGCTCCAAGACCTGACACTATTACTGAGGCTATGGAGCTCTCACAAAAAGGTACCTATTATGAGTGCCCTCTGAAAGACCCAATAAGCAGGTGAAAGAGTTGGATGCAGATATTTGCAGAGCACTTACTTTTAATTTTCAAAATCCAAGCAAGAAAAATAGAATATGTGTTCACTTTATGCTGTTATTCATCTTTCCACATCTACATGCATCTAGGAGACACCTCTCAGATATTCCCATTTGCAATATCAACTTCCTGAGACAATAGTGTTTCTGAGTCTTATTCCAGCTCTAGTCATTTTTACCCCCCACTTTATTATTTAATAGAGTCTCATTTCTCAAACTAAATCTGAATTGTGAGAATAACATAGATGAAAATTTTCAAACCTATTCATTGTGTTTCCAGAAAAACAGGTGGGTGCTTTTCTATACTGGGAGCCACCTTGCTCAAGTGCATACAACATATACTATCTTGTGTTCTCAACCACATTAATGACCTATCTGTTTTGCATTATATTTACTGCATGTGCCATATTTACAACCCTCATTCATATATAAGTTTCTTTATTAGAAAAGTTTATAAAGGGAAACTCTGCATATGACATATTCTTCTTCTTGAGTAATAGCCACTTTTCTACATGAGCATTTGTGTAGACTAATTCTCTCTGTCATGTTTACCATCTGCAAATGGATAACTGTAAGATTGTTTCTATGCTTTCCTCCTTATGACAGCTTTCCTTATTTTGGATTTGCTTTTATCCAAAATGAATGATGTAAATTTTACCTACTATCTTTATCCACAGGTATTTGGGGGACTTTTTCTTCTTGACTAACACAGATATATTTCCCAAGTTCTCTACAGTAATTAAAAATGAGCTTTAAATGTATTATTGTGGAAGGTACTCCATTTTAGAAAACACAAACAAAACTAATAGATATTAAGTCATAGCTCCCTTCCATTCTGACAATGATGATGGCCTTTGCTCAACCAACTCACGCAGGCCCAAACTTCTAAAATCTGAATCACCTAATTTGTACTTCATACATATTTCACTTGGATTGAAAAATGTTACATCACTTTCCACCTGTCTATATACTTACCCATCTATCACATTTTCACAAAAACATCAATATGTACTGATGAGGTCTTCTGGAATATTCTTAAATAACATTATAAATGATAAACTTAGAGAGTTAGCTACAATAACTCCCATTTTACAAATGAGAAGACTGATTCCAGAATAAATTAAGAAACCTCTTATTACACAACATGTAAATACTAGTCCTGATTCAAGCTTTGCTGATGGTGAAACATGTTCTTAGGAGCTTTGTTAAACTGATAAGTCCTCTGTCCTCTCTAATAAAAACATTAAATATAAACCCTCCCCTGTAATTAAAAGCACTTTTTTAAACAGTCTGAAATACATTTTGGGTTAATTTAAAATCAAATTTCTCAAGATTCTGCCGAATTTTATTTTTAGTCTTCTGCTGACTTCATTCTTTCTGTTTCCTACCTTGACTCAATTCTATTTTGAGAATGAAACAAAAAAAAAAAGTGTCTCTCTTGGATGCTTCTATCCCTAGAAGATGTCAGCATCCATCTTTAGAAGACAGGAAGGCTCCTGCCCCAAGTGGGAGTTCTCAGCCATAGGAGATTTTGTGAGTATTATGGATGTTCTTTGTTTGCTAGAAACAAGAATATTAGGCAGTGATACTATGTTCTGTTTTAACATACATAGTGTTAACTTTGGGGAACTGCACAGCCAACAAAAAAATTGATAACTGATGTTTATTTAGCACTTATAATGAGCCAGAGTAGACACAGGAAGTCATGTGACTTTCCCAACTTTATTTCACAAGCCCCAAGCTTAGGGTTGGCAGAGTTTCAAGGCAGTGGGCTAGGAACAGGGACTCACAAGCTAAAAGGCTGTTGCTCTTTTTTTAGATGTTGTCTTGCTACATGTGGTGGTAGTGAGAAAAGATTCTAAATGTTTAATTGATCTGAATTTACTGGCAGATCATGGGCAACTTCCCCTAAGACACATTACTCCCTTGGGCTTAGGATATGATACTCTCTCCCTCCATTAACCTTCTTTCCTGGGTTTTCATTTTTAAATCTATCCTTGGGGGTGCTCAAGACCTAGTCGTGGTATAAGAAAATCAGGAGTTTTCCCCAAGCTCTGCCTGATATTTGGCTATGGGTCTCTGCATCTGTTTTCATCAGTTGCTAAAGAAAGATTCTTCTTTTTTTTTAAAGATTTATTTTATTTTATGTGTATGAGTACACTGTAGCTGTACAGATGGTCGTGAGCTATAATGTGTATGGTTGCTGGGAATTAAACTCAGGATCTTTTGTTGGTCATGTTTGGTTCTAATCCTGTCTCTGGGATATCTAGGCTCTAATTCCTGGCCCTCCAGGCAGTGTTAGGAGCCAGAGGGGTCAATGGCATCACAAGAAAACCCATAAAATCAACAAACCTGAAGTCATAGGGTCTAACAGAGACTGAACCAACAATCAGAGAGCCTGCATCGGTCTGACCTAGACCCTTAGCATATATTTTATGGTTGTATAGCTCAGTCTTCTTGTGGAATTCCTAACAGTGGGAGAATGGAATTTCTCTGACTTGGTTTGTTTGTTTGTTTGTTTTCTGTTAATGTATTCATTTATTCAATTTACATCTCAGTTGAAGCCCCACACCTTCCCAATCCCCCCTCACATAGCCTCTCTCCAACCCTCCTCTTCCCTTCTCCTCTGAGAAGATAGGGGCCTCCTGGCACATCAACCAACCAACCCTGGCACATCAAGTCACTGCAAGAATAGACACATCTTCCTTCACTAAGGCCACACAAGGCAGCCCAGTTAGGGTAACAGAATCCAGAGGCAGGCAACAGAGTCAGGGACAGCCTCTGCTCCAATCGTTGAGAGTCATCCATGAAGACCAAGCTAAACATCCGCTAAATATGTTCAGGAGGGCTAGTTTCAACCCATGTATGCTCTTTGGTTGGTGGTTCAGTCACTGGGAGCCCCTAAGGGTCCAGGTTAGTTGACTCTATTGGTCTTCCTGTGGAGTTCCTATGCCCTCCAGATGCCTCAGTCCTTCTCCCAACTCTTCCACAAGACTCCCCTAGTTCTGCCTACTGTAAAGCTGTATGTCTGTAAATCTGTTTCTATCAACTGCTGGGCGGAGCCTCTCAAAGGACATTTATTCTAGGCTCCTGTCTGCAAGCATAACTGAGCATTATTAATAGTGTTAGGGTTGGTTTTTGCCCATGGTCTCAAGTTGGGCTTGTTATTGGTTGGCTATTCCCTCAGTATCTGCTCCATCTTTGTCCCTGTACTTCTTGAGGGCAAGACAAATTTTGAGTCAAAGGTTTTCTGAATGGTTTGGTGTCCTTATCCCCTCTACCTGGCTACAGGAGGTGGCCACTTCAGGCTCCATATGTTCCACTGTTAGAGTTATCCTCTCAGACTCCCTGGGTATCTATTTATTTATATCCACTTCTGTTGTCTAATTTATTACTTCTTCTGAAAAAGATTCAATGATATTTCCTTGGATTCTCCTTGTTATTTAGCTTCTTTGGGTTTGTGGACTGTAACATGGTTATCCTACATGGATAATATGCACTTATTAGTGAGTACATGCCATACATGTCCTTTTGGGTCTGGGTTATCTCACTCAGGATGATATTTTCTAGTTCTATCCATTTGCCTGCAAATTTTATGATGTCCTTGTTTTTAGTATCTTAATAGTATTCCACTGTGTAAATGAACCACATTTTTCTTATTCTTTGGTTGAGGAACATCTGTTTTATCTCCTTTTGAGACACTTTCCTTCCTCTGGATTGTCTCATCCAGTCTTAATATAAGAGGAGGTGCTTAGTTTTATTGCAACTTGATATGTCATGTTTCGTTGACAGCCCTGGGAGGCCTCTTCTTTTCTGAAGGGAAATGGATGAAGAGTAGAGGCTGTGGGACATAAATTGGGAGAAGAAACTGAGGTTGAAATGTAATATATTTTTGGTTGTGCACCTAGATTTTTCACAGCTGAGCAATCTCTCTAGCCTGGAATGTAATATATGAAAGAAGAATAAAAAATAAAAATAAAGATGATGTTGGACTATGAAAGGCAGTTTGTGTAGAAAATTCTACAAGGGACAGAACTGTAAAACTATACCCCCAAACATAGATGCTGACGTCACAAGCCCTCACTCCATTATCCTATGGCTAGACAATACCCCAAGCTCCCAGTATTCTGGCTGGACTCGAACCCCAGTCAACTGACCACAGACAGATATGCCCCTCCCCTGGGAACAGAGAAGTACCACAGCCCACTATAAAAGGAGCTCTTTGACCCCCTCCCTCCTCTCTCTTAACCACTTACTCCTAGATTCTTGTCTTTACTCTTACCTCTTGCTCACTCTTTCCCCCTCCCTTCCCCCCTCTCCATATGGCCAATGACCAGTCTCTACTTCTCTACTCTCTCTCTTTCTCTCTCTCTCTCTTTCTTTCTTTCTCTCTCTCTCTCTCTTTCTCTCTCTCTCTCTCTCTCT
>NW_022196915.1:109334144-109362252 GCF_008632895.1 Mastomys coucha
TCTCTCTCTCTCTCTCTCTCTCTCTCTCTCTCTCTCTCTCTCTCTCTCTCTCCCTCCCTCCCTCATTCCCTCCCTCCCTCCCAGTCCCCCCTCTTATAATAAAATTCCTTAAGACCATGGACTACAGCCTTTCATCTAGACTCACTGTGCTAGAACAATGGTTTAGCCCTTCTTCTAAAGAGCTGCTTCTAATCTCCCACAGGAAAGTCTTCCAGCTCCAGCTGAGAGACTGGACCAAGGACTCTTGCCCACACTCACGGGAACCACCGGGTGGCCCCTTCCCCTCCCTGCCCCTTTCTCCCTGCCCAGGGGCTGACTGAGTTTCCCCCTCCTGCCCTTTCTGTCCCCTGCCTTGTTCTAAGCTCTTCCTCAAATGTCTTCTGGGAAGTCCGAGACTGAGCCCATGGGGCTGTTCCCTCTCCTACACCCATTGACTGGGATAGTGGCTTCCCACAGCCAGAAGCCCACCCAGGCAGTGCGGAGAGCTTGGACAGCCTCTGGCGACTGTCAGGCTAGAGTACCTGAGCTCTGGCGGGATACAGGTTACCCTCCCCCACCCTTTATTATTTCCCCAGCACCCAGTGCTGCATCTGACAGACAATACTGACTGCAATAAGTGAATAAATAAATAAATAAATAAATAAGCAAGCTAGCTTTGCCATTTCAAAAGTGGTTTCCAGTGGCCATGATTAAAATGATTGAAGATTTAGGACTGAATAAAAATGAGGAGCTTAAATTCAGATGAGGGAAGCCTCCTTGGAGATCACTCTCCCAATGTCAAATCTATAGGAAACTTTTTCAAAGTAAATGGCCCCCTTGGGGATCACTCTCCTAATGTCAAATCTATAGGAAACTTTTTCAAAGTAAAAGCCACTGGCAAGGGTGGGCTTAGGAAAGAACTCCCTTTTCTTTAAGGAGCTTGCCATGCAGAGTTTGACCATGCTCCAGTGACTATACAGAAAACACAGTTGTGTTTGTTTGGGGTTTGTTAGCTTCTTTTTATTACTATTCTTATTTTTGGTGGAATGAAGTCACAAGGTTGGGTCAGACCAAGGAGGACTGAGAAGTAATGGTTATTGAGGTGCATTATCTGAAATTCCTAAATAATAAAATATTATGTTAAATAAAACCTGTAATGGGTGAAGGAATCAAAAAAATTTCAGACAAACTTTAGGCTATAAAAGTGTACACATCACAGATGAAATTGGAGTAAAAATATCAAAATGTGCTGTGGAAGGTGTTATTCAGGAAGAAGACTGTTTCTAACTTGTTTTACTAAACGTGCATTCTATAAGTGGCATTCCTGGTGTAGTAAAATAAATAGCATATAATCTTCCCTAAGGAATAAACAGTATAACTAGGGATATAAATACATGCAAACTGAAATTTAAAGTGCCTTTGTATTAGACCTTAATTAGAAGTTCATAGGTGACTAGTCTTGATTATTTTATGAAACTTGCATTGTCTAAGTTTGGGAGGCATTGAGCAGGTTGGATTATACTGGGCATTTATTTGTAAGCATTCTTGCAAAGAGTATCAGAATCATTTTAAAATAATACTAGCTCAATCTCTCTAAATAAATGCATAGCAAAAATTGCATAAGATTCTTTTATTTTATATTTAATTAGTATTTATATACATGCACAAGCATACCATAGCAGATGTGTGGAAGTCAGAGGACAACATGTGAAGTTGGTTTTGTTTTTCTTTTCTTTTTTACTCTCTATTAGGTGGGACTGAGGATTCAACTCAGGTTGTTAATATTGGTAGCTAGTTCCTTTACCCACTGATCTGTCTCACCAGTTTCTAGACCAGTGGTTCTCAGTCTTGTCAATACTGAGAACCGTTAATACAGTTCCTCATGTTGTGGTAACCCCAAACCATAAAATTATTTTGTTACTACTTTATAATTAATTTTGCTACTGTTATAAATCATAATGTAAATATCTGATATGTATGCCATGACCCATAGTTTGAGAACTACTGTCCTAGAGCTATATTTTTTAAATACATTTATGTTCAGCCCAATGAAAGAGCAAAGACATGTATCCTTAACAATTTGCTGAAGAATCAAGGTCTCAGACATATTAAGTGTAGATATTGGAATCCAACCTCAAGCATCTAGATTAAGAACCTCTTTCTAAAGTACAATCCACAAACCACAAGGAACTCCAGAAGAAGAAAGACCAAAGTGTGGATACTTCATTCCTTCCTAAAAGGGGGAACAAAATACCCATGGAAGAAGTTGCAGAGACTAACTATGGAGCAGAGACTGAAGGAAGGACAACCCAGAGACTGCTCTACCTGGGAATCCTTCCCATATTCAATCATCAAATCCAGACACTATTGTACTCCATTGTGTAGATGTATCACATTTCTGTATCTATTCCTCTGTTGAGGAACATCTGGGTTGTTTCCAGTTTTTGGGATATTATAAATAAAGCTGCTATGAACATAGTGGAGTATGCATCCTTATTACATGTTGGAGCATCTTCTGGGTATATGCCCAGGAGTGGTATAGCTGGGTCCTCTGGTAGTACTATGTCCAGTTTCTGGAGGAACCACCAAACTGACTTCCAGAGTAGTTGTATGAGCTTGCAATCTCACCAGCAATGTAAGAGTGTTCCTCTTGGTCTACAACCTCTCCAGCATCTGCTGTCACCTGAGTTTTTTATCCTAGCTATTCTGACTGGTGTGAGGTGGAATCTCAGGGTTGTTTTGATTCGCATTTCCCTGATGACTAAGGATGTTGAAATTTTCTTTAGGTGTTTCTCAGCCATTTGGTTGGTATTTCTTAGTTAAGAATTCTTTGTTTAGCTCTGTGTCCCATTTTTAATGGGGTTATTTGGTTCTCTGGAGTCTAACTTCTTGAGTTCTTTGTATATATTGGATATTAGCCCTGAGATTCTACCTTACACCTATCAGAATGACTAAGATAAAAGACTCAAGCCACAGAACATTCTGGCAAGGACATGGAGGATCTCCTCCACTGCAAGTAGGAATACAAACTTGTTACAACAACTATGGAAATCAATTTAGTGGTTTCTCAGAAAATTTGGAATAGGACATCTTGGGGGCTAGCTGTTGACCTGAGATGGAAGAGAATCCCAGGAATCTATAGGAGTGACCCTAGCTGAGACTGCTGGCAACTGAGGATATGGAGACTAAAGTGGCCACCTCCTGTGGCCAGGTGGGACTTCCATTGGAGGGAGTGGGAACCAACCCACCTACAAAGCCTTCAACCTTTGTCCTGCCTTCAAGATCATAATAGCCAACCAATGACTGTCTCAACTTGAGAACTATCCCATGAGAAAGAGCCAAGTCCTGACCCTATTAATGATACTTTGCTATGCTTACAAACAGAAGCACAACAATGTAAAAATATAACACAAGACTATATATTTTCAAGTATGATGGTACTTTTTATATGACACAATTTTGAAATCATAGTTATTGAGAATTTTCTTCAAATATCTAGACATTATAGTATCATCTTCAGTGAGTTCTGAATTATTCCAAGCAATATACCCATTTTATTGACATATGTGTGTTTGTATGAGATACTAAATATGCATTTTTAATGAAGGATTAGTGAGTTCATTAAAGCTAAACATTTTGCATACCCCACAATGATAAATGGAAATTTTGATAGATTGAAACCTAAAATCACATTCACATTCTAAAAATGGAGAAGTAGTATGTAGAGAAAAGTTCTAAGAATTGCTAAAGCTTTCTGTGTATTAGAATAAATCAGAATATGACCCCTATTATATGTTTATCAGTGTCTGGATTCATAAAGAATAATATGCTTCCCATGTTCAGGTTCAAAATCACCCTAAGAAAGTAGGATCCTACTGTTTGGTCAAGTCAAATAGCATTTAGATGTGATGGCTTCTAAGTTTGGGTTATTCCCCAATACTATAACATATACTCTCAGTAAACTTCTAGTACCAAAATAATCACTAGAGTTGTTGGAGGCATTTATTACTTTAGAAATTATATTTCATGATTCATGACTATTTTTCTGTACTGCTTAGTTCCAAAATAATATGAAACATTATTCATAGAATAATATTAAAATTCCAGGATATCATTAAAGTTTTACAAATGAATAAATTAGAAATCATGAGTAATTCATAGATAAAAATCTCTACTCAGCTATCAAGATAACCAAATAAAATTATTTATTGAAATTTATTTGCTTTTGGTCTTTGCTACTCAGAGTTTGGTTCATTGGCAAGCAGCATTGAGGTCAAATGAAAATTATTAGATATAAAATCTCACAGACTCTACCAAATATCATTTAATCCTTCTGAATGCTGTGTACACATTAAAGTTTGAGAAGACCTATGTAGGAGTGGGTATGCAAAAATAAACAACAAACATTTTCCAAATTGATGACCAATCAGGATTAGATCATGGTAGAACATTAACTCATCTTTCTGACATTTTGGTCTCTACAGCTTAAATAATAAAATATGAGAAATAGACATTTCTCATGAGAACTAGATATTACCACAGGACACTTACTCTTTAAGTTTTCAGAGAGAAGATAAATAACAACAATTAGGGGTGGCTTAAAATAATAAGCATCATCAGAAGAAAAATCCTCCAGCTACCTTGGGAAGCATTCATTCTGCAGTAAATAACAACAGTGCTTGATAACCCAATTTACAAGTAGACAAAGAGTTCTCACAGTAAGTCATTTTTTTCCCATCTTCATGGTCACTCCACAAAGTGCCTGATCCTGTTAGAACTATGACAAGCAGGGGCAAATTATAGCATACTGTATCTCTTTGGGAATGAGCCAGTCTGAGAACTTCAAGTTGTTGCAAGAAGAGCTTTGTCTGGGCATCTCAACCAGCCTCATATAGCTTCAGGGCATTAGCATAGCAAGGCACCCAGTACCAGAGCTGTGCCTTTTCACTTGCCAAGCAAGAAACCCTAGAATATGAGTCAGAAGTCCACGTGGGCAAAGAGATCAGACAGTGGGTGCTATAGATGGGAGATGCAGTGTGTCAGCCTTTACTTGGGAATCTGTGAATAGCCATCTGAAGATAGTCAATATAGAGACTACATTTGGAAATAAACTTTAAAAAAGTAACTCCTTAGACTCCATCTCCTCCTACAAAATGACAAATGACAGTTCTTAATGTACAAACCTAAAACATACCCTAAACATAAAACTGTTGAATTCAATAGAAAAGTTATTTAATTCACTGTCATGAAGTTACACAGAGAGTTTTGGAAGATATTCAAGGATTAAATCAGTATCCTTTCATTTAGTGTGAGCTGGTAGTAGGAACACTTACTGCTGCATATTAATTATAGTTTTAGATTTAGTTAAGTTTTAATTATGTAGTTATTTGTACTCCCAAATCTAGTTAATTACCACTTATGTACCCAGTATGCACTTAATAGGCTATATTTTCTTTATCATCATTAAATTTGTCTTTTAACTAAATTGACATGAAATAATTATGACATAAGAAATTTGTAAAGGTTGCATTGAGTTAAATTGTATGGAAATCTATTGAAGAATTCCTTAGCAAAAATAGCAAAGTATCAGCATTAGGAGAATACAATGAAGTTGAATGCAGTGATTAACAAAACCTTAATTTAAGAAAAAACATGTTGTATATATTTCTCTGGGAATGATTTAAAATGTGTAGAATATGGAAGTGGAGAGAGTATGCGTTAATATTACAGTGAACACAGGATCCGTTCCACTCACCTAAGTGGTAGCTTACAATGGTCTGTAAATTCAGTTCCAGGTGATCCTATGCCCTCTTTGGACTCTGTGGTACTGTAAGAATTTTATGCTGTTCACACATATGCTGATAGATAAAATTATATTTTTCTATCCTCTGTCCTATCATTTCTGTTTCTTCCTGAACCTTTATCACACCTAGATTTTTAGAGAGGTGTAATTCTGAATTTTAAAATATGCATGTCATAAACAAATAGCATTATCACTTTTTCAATTAAAAATGGTTTACATGTGCCCCCACATCTCCTACAAATGCTATTTCAGAGAAAGGCTGGACTTCTCTTTGCCCATCTTAAAATATGTCTATGGATGCCAACTGGACATGCACATCTAATTTTGTCTCTGTGTCACAGCATCATATTTTAATTGGCAATGTTCCCATACTGTTATAATCCAGAGGTTGCATAAAAAAGTACAAGTGGCAGGGTAACCAGCCAAAGCCATTGATTCATCTTTATAACCAATTAGTTGGAGACATTTTAATGCTAATTTAAGAATTATTAATTTTAATCCAACTATTAAAATAATCTAATGGGGCTTTTAAATGTCCCTTCAATTTCCCTTACCTATAGCTCAATTATATTTTTATGTGTCTGATTTATATTTCTTCCCTGCAAAAGGCAATTCATACAAAACTAGACAAAATCTCCTGACAGTAAGAGCATGATTGAGCATCAGTCTCCACACCCACAAACTGTTTTGCTGGTACACTCAGTGCAGCAAAAGTGCAGTAGAATTAAGGGCTGTGGCTCTGGGACTCAGAACCTTATATTCAACTATGGTAGAAGGCAGTTAGATAACCTACTAAACAGATTCATGGAAAATCCAAACTTTATGTTCAAATCTGCTCTATAAAATGATGCTATTCTCCAGCTCACACTTTATATAATAAAGATTCTTGTTACTTTACAGAGGATGTTTTCTCTACCTACTCTCCTTTAACGTCATCTAACTAAAATTAAATTTCCAACAATTTTGAGAGATGATATTTTCATCTTTAAAAGATTATGAACAGATTCATGTTCTCTACTGTGTCTGAGTTCAGGTTATCCTCATCTACAGAGCAGCATTATGAAAAACATACTTCATATAATCCAAAATCCCCCTCTCAGTTGAGTAAATGTTACTGAGGCAAATAACTACAGGAAGTAAAATCTAAAAGGATTGGCAGAATAGCATCTATGAACTCAATAAGGACCAAAACTGTGAATATTGATTGAAACAATAAAATTATCAGAGACACTATAGAAAACTCATTTTTACCTGTTGACTTGGGAAAATAGCTGGGATGGAAGCTAAACCTACAACACACACAGTGCTTCTACAAGTCATTAAGTAGAAATAAAAACACCCAACATAGCAATAAGTAGGAATCCAATAAGGAAGGTCCAATCAACATAAGAATCTTGTTAGTGTGGTGAGAAAAACACAAATTTAAATAATTGGTTTATATATGTCATATCAGCTTGATGACAAAGTTGGGTGGTTTAATGGTTGCAGAAAAGGCCAGACTTACACATTGTAAATATTTGAGTTTTTGTTACCAGCACCAATTGTGTGTGTGTGTGTGTGCCTTTTTTATAGAAAGGATGAGCCCAAATCCTGCATGATCCACCTTGTAGAAAGAATGAAAGAAAAAAGAAAAAAGAAAGAAAGAAAGAGAGAGGGAGGGAGAGAGAGAGAGAAAGAGAAAATAGGACACCATTTCCAAGTCACATATCCTTTTGTCATAGTAAAATAAATATCTTGCAAAGGTCACTTTGATATCTTCACCTTCTCAGGGTGGCTTAGGACCATGCAATGTACAATCTGCACAGACAAATAAGTAGCTATTATTTCCTATCTCACTGTAAAATAACCCTTTGGAAAAACAACAGTTATAAAAGATGCACATTTTTTTTGTTGAGTCTGAGTCAGAAGGAACTAGGACAAGTACCAAAAACGGCTCAGAACCCCCTGGAGTTATGCTTCAGAGAAGACATGATCTGTCCACCTGCCTAGCTCATTTGGTCTCAAGAACTTTGGTATCAAGATTGTCTATTTCTCTGTTTTCTTTAAAAAAAAAAAAAAAAACTTTACTATTAGTAGCAGCCAAATCATCATCTCATTACTTACAGAGATATCCACTTAACAAAGAATGAAATTGTTTAAAGTACAATGAAGAGAGACAAACCACTGGAGACAAAGGTTTGCCAGTGAAAAGCCCTAAAGCTCTGATCCAGCAAATAGTCCATTCCAGGAAGTCTTATTTTTAGTTAGGCAATGATTTTCAACAAGCCATGCAAGTTCTCCTTGTTCTGTATTTAAGACTTAAAACAACCATGGAATGGAAAATAAACTAAATGCCTTCTTAGAGCTTTAAAGCCCCAAAGTCAGAGTAGTGACTGGTGTAATGGCTTTTCATTATAAAAAACTGACAACCCCTATTTTTCTCCTCATCCATATGAATTTTAAGTACAACACAATTGTATAGTGAGCATGGTCATAATAACTTACTTGGTGAGGATAAAATGAAATAAAACACATACTAAGGATTTTTAAATTGGATAATTAAATCATTAGCTTTGAGAGGTCCTGGCTGATCCTAATTGTACTCCCTTTCTCTGGTATTCCTCAAGCATTTGGGGAAATATTTCATTTGAATTGTACTTAAGTTTATAATGATGACAAAAGAAATCTGATGCAGGGTAAAGTCCAGTCCTTGTCTATGCTTTGAAGTAAAGTGGTTCCTCATTTCCTTTGTGTGGCTATAACAAAATACTCAAGGCTACATCATTTATATTAGACAGAAATATATGAATCCCCTTTCTGGAGGATAGAAATCAATAGGTAGGGACAGAATCTAGAAATAACCTTCATGCTATATCATCCTGTTATTTAAAAAGAAGAAGGAGGGCCGGGTGGTGGTGGCACACGCCTTTAATCCTAGCACGTGGGATGCAGAGGCAGGTGGATTTCTGAGTTCGAGGCCAGCTTGGTCTTCAGGGTGAGTACCAGGACAGCCAGGGCTACACAGAAAAACCCTGTCATGAAAAAAAAAAAAGAAAGAAAGAAGGAGGAGGAGGAAGAAGAGGAAAAGGAGGAGGAGGAAGAGGAGGAGGAGGAGGAAGAGGAGGAAAAGAAGAGAAAAGAAGAATCAGACTTAAGGGAGAAAAGAAACCCACTCATGCTATAATAAAGCTACTTTTCTGATAATGTGCATTGTACACAGGCACAGACTTCATGGTATAAGCACTTTTCACAACAGACTTCACAACCTAGGACTTTAATGTTGGAGATTATATTTCTAATATGTGTTTTTCAGAGAAACACTCAACCACAGTGCATGATATTGCCTCCCCTATAAACATCCACTTCACATATTTAGCTTTTTTTGATGATTTGCTTGCAAATCCATGTATTCATCCAATCTCACCTTTTCAGAATAGTTGTCATATGTAATGTATGATAGTCTGCCAGTTATTTCAGTGATCTAATTTTTTTCACCAAGAACTTAACCCTGTAAAAGTATCTTCTATTCACCTGATGTAATTGTCATCTCTGAGACTTACTAACTCTGTCTGCTAACCTAGGTCTAGTCCTGGAAGCATCTAGCCTCCATACAATCTTATCTAGGCTTAGAATGCTTTCAGCCTCCAAGACTTACTGCTGAATAGCCTCACCTTTTCTTGTTCTTTCTGAACTCTGGCTGGCTAGTTTAACTCACCTATTCTGGCTCAAACTCCCCTCCAAACTGACTGATTCAATCTGACATCTCTCTCAGCCTCTGACTTAATTACTCTCCTTTGCCTCAAACTAACTCTAGCAATCTGTTTTGATCTTCTAACTCCTTCTTCTCTGGCTTTTGTCTTCACCTATGACTAACTTGTTCTCTCTTCAACCTGTCTCTGCAAAACTCTCCTGGAAAAAATTTCCTGCTCTCTCTCTCTCTCTCTCTCTCTCTCTCTCTCTCTCTCTCTCTCTCTCTCTTTCTGCACTACTCTCTTAAGTTACCTCTCCTTCCTATCTCTTTTTGTGTGAGTTGTGTGTGTTGTTCCTGTCCTATTCTGTCATATCTTTATCTGATTCATCACTTTGTCTGCCTCAACTAGACAACATTTTTTTTTTTTTTTTGGTTTTTTTAAGACAGGGTTTCTTTGTGTAGCCTTGGTTGTCCTGGAACTCACTCTGTAGACCAGGCTGGCCTCGAAGTCAGAAATCCACCTGCCTCTGCCTCCCAAGTGCTGGAATTAAAGGCGTGTGCCACCACCACCCAGCTAGACAACATTTCCAAACATGGCTGCTTCCTTCTACCAACTAACTTATCTTCACTATTTGGGATTAAAGGGCATTCCAGCCAGAGCAGCCATGTTGCTGGACTTAAAATCCCAGCCTTCTTTGCAATTAGGCATAGATAGCCATGTGTCTAAGTCACTATCAGGGAATACAACTTCCATGGGTTTTAGCCATAACATTTTGACCATTAACGATACTGTTCTTTCTCATCTTCCCACAGATTGGTAAAGAGATATAACAGTAACCCAGTAAGCATCCTGAAGAAGAGGATAAAGTCTAAAGGATACAAAAGCAATGATAGAAAATTATTTTAGGTGTCTGAATGGCATCACAGAACAGAATTATCTTGCCTTTTAGATGGCTAGATAGTGATTCTTGGATTGTTTTAGAATTTTAAAGTCTAAATTTACAAACAAATCACTGATGACAAATAGATATCTATTTTACCTACTTGGTTCTAGTAATAGTGTAAGAGGTTAATTTCCAGTTGTGACTATAAAATAAGTTGAGGTGCCAGTGTAGTTAGAGATTTGGTGAAATGGAAAGGAGGCAAAGAAAGCACACTTCAAGTATAAGAATGTGCAATTAATAGCAAAAGAACTTGAAACATTTACTTTCTCTGTACCCAAAGATAGTATAGTGCACAGAATATGGGCTTAGATCATCAAATGATGGAGCAGCTGTGTTTAGTCAGCAAAAACACATATTCTGTTTTAGTTAGCAGAACACATGTGCATGTTGTGAGGACCACCAACACTGGCTCAAGCACAGGTAATTCTTTTGCAGCTATGTTGATAAGATCTTTCATTTTCTAGTTTCAAGGATCCTCTACTTGGGTGATCTAGACTTGGACAATGCTTTCAAGCAGCTCTTATGACTCTTAGCCCCATGTTTCTACAAGACATAGTTTTCATGCCAACTAAGTCCCTCCCACATTGTTATACTTGGCAAATACTAACTCCATCCAAGAACTTCTAGGTTCTGAGTTTTAATTGAGATTTCTGCTAAGGAGGATTGTATCCCCTATGTGCCTTCAAAACCCAAACTGATCTTAGGATATTCTATTAATGGACTTTTTTTGTGGAATACCTACCTCTGTGCTGTGTCAGAATTCTACAGTTTTATGTTCTGTTTTAGTTTCTGAGTTCTTTCTTAAAGTTATGACTTGTAAGGTGGGAGAGAATTGAAAATTCATCATTGATATATAAGAATGAGTACAATGATTATTTTTATATACTTCCAAAATTCTGCATTCTTTAGCCAGTTCATACAAGCAACTGTGTGTAGGTGGTGATACAGATGTATGTGGGTGGGTGGAGAAACAGTAAAAATCTTCAATACTGTATTATTATATCCATCATATTATAGACTTATGAAAAAGTGGGTTATAGATTTAATAACAGAAATACTAAGTAAGTATATACAAATTAGGGTCTTAGAGTGAATTTTGTGCTGTTGTATGTAATAAACTGTATATTTTATTGGGCAAGAGAGTCAGTTGTTCAGTCATTGATTATTTAATCACAACTGCTTCTAGACAGTGAATAGATATGATCAAATAAAAGATACAGAGATAGACACCGAGTATGACTGATTCAAGAGACCATGAAGATTAGTCCTTTATTGACAGTATCATAGGATCTCATCCCAAGAAACAAACACATGTTTCTGTGAACACAATATAAGGGTGCAGAGAAATAACAAAACAAAATAAAAAACAAATGATACTTCTTGTGTCTGAACCATAGAATGATGTAACGTCACAATTGTTTTTTAATAATGGAGCAGAAAAACCACTAATTTGTTCTTATTACACAAAGTGCAGAAACTATCAACTATCTCCGATCAATATCAAAGAGAATGAAAGGAAAGCAGATGCTCTCCACTTAAGAAATGACAGCTAAGATATTTATCTCTTCCCTTCAGAAATCCCAAATAATTAGAAATCCAGCCCCATCTCTGTCCCTTATATTTAAAGGATCTTAAACCCTATCAGTTGCCCACTTGTGCTTGAGTAAGTTATTGAACTGGAAAAGTACGTGATGAACTCTAGCTAGGTCTTTAAATGATTACTAGTTAAGGCTAGATGTTAAATATCTTTCCCAAAAGTTCCTGTGTTGAAAACTTGGTCCCAAGATTGTACCTCTATAGATTGATGACTAGGTCATCTGTTGGTTAAAACACTGAAGACTCAATAGCTGGATTTCTAGTATTCACTAGTCCCTTCCTAGCCACCATGAAGTGGGCTTCTCTGTTCTTATACACTATATAATGTTCTGTTTCACAAAACTCCAGGAACAGCAGAGTCAAAAGAGCATGAACCAAGACTTCTAAAACAGTGAGCCAAATCAATCCTGTCTCCTTCAAATTACGTTTGCCCCAGTTATTTTGTCACAGCCACAAAAGCTGACAAACACAGTTAATTTAAGAATTTAGGCCAAGCCAGGCAGTGGTGGTGCACACCTTTAATCCCAGCACTTGGGAGGCAGAGGCAGGTGGATTTCTGAGTTCGAGGTCAGCCTGGTCTACAGAGTGAGTTCCACGAAAGCCAGGGCTTTGCAGAGAAACCCTGTCTTGAAAAGCCAAAATAATAATAATAATAATAATAATAATAATAATAATAATAATAATAATTTAGGCCAATAATAGGACTGTGTATATGCTACCCAGTGTTTAGCAACATGTAAATATAAACATGTCATTAAAAGCCATTAAAAAGCAGAACAATGGATGGGGATTCCTTCAAAATATTTATGGCAAACCTTTACAGAATATATACAAAGCTTCATTTGATAGAAAGCATGTAAAATCTACACTCAGATGACTAAGGCTTGGTAAAGCACATTGTAGATGAAGGTATTCATTCAAGAAATTACTAAATGAGTGAAGAAATCAAATGAATAGCCATGAACTCTTATGAGTAAAAACTGTTAGAGATTATCTCTAACTCCACTGTTAGTAGTAATTAAATATAATGCATAGCAGCCTTGTTGTTTCTACATGAATCACTAAATGAGCATCTGAAGAAATTATTTCATAATAAGCATATCTACATAAGGAAGGAGCTTCAACTACCCTCAGAGAGAAATATGAAAATTAAGATTATACATTTAAAGTATTATTTAGTGTTTAAAGTCTTAATTTGTACTCACTATTCAGAACTAAACTCGTGGATGACACAGACCCATTGCAGTGAATTTGAAACTATAGCTAAGAAAATAGCAACTTATAATCAGTTAAAAATTTATGCTTCCATTTTCTCTATTTCACAATTTAAATCTGTGTGCATTCAAAACAGTACATAAACAATTACAGCTGTTCTGTTTTATTCTTTTTTGTTTCAAAAAAGTGTGGTAGGTGAATGCTACAAGGTTGTTTTGTTTTTATCTTTAAAAATACATAAAGCATAAAATTTCTAGTAACTTGGCCAAAATCCCATTCTAAGATAAGGGATATTTACTTTTTAAAATTCATCTTCCTGACATTTCTACATGCACTCTCAAGAAAATTTAAGGTCATATTGTAACACTAGCACACAGTAGAATGAGGCGAAAGGATTCCCAGGAGTTCAGGCCAGCCTGGTCATGCAGTGAATTTCAAGCCAGTTTGAGCTACACAATAAGACCCTGTTTCAACCCTTGACCCAAAGTTTAACAACAATTATAACTATGATAACTACAAAGCAAATGACTTCAAAGCTGACAAAACTATCTTTGCAGCTGTAAAAAGTTAAGCTTTCAAACTATCCTTCAATCCTCAGTGTTAAATAAACACAGGAAAGAAAACAATGCTATGCAAATTGGTCAGTATTTGAAGAACTGGTGAGTTGGTTTACAAGCATAATGTAAAACACTTCAAATTCCGTCTACACACTTGCTAGCACATTTACCAGAGGTAATACTGGTACTGACAGAAAAGCCAGAACAAGCTTTTTAATTTTATTTCTTTTATGAAAAACTTCTCAGGGAACCAGTTAGTATAGCCTAGGAGAAAAAAAAAATGACTGCCCTTTCTGGTAGCAGACCCAGTTACTTGTCAACTATAGGGAAAGAGAGGTTTGGGGACTCCACCCTGGAGTAGTTTGGAGACATTCAGGAGAGGTAGTTGATTTTGTCCTGTCCATGGATATCAAATAGATAAGAAAACCTTGGCTGAATGAATCAGAAGGCATGGAGGAAACATAATTGGGGAAGAAACCAGGCCTGGTGATAAAGAAGTCTATGTTCCCTGTCAATGGCCCCAGTCTGAAAACACTACTAGGAGGGAAGGGGAAGTTTTAACACTGGTTAAGATGAACAGAACAACAGAAAGGGGTCAGTTATCTCACCTATTATCCCATCTACATCTAATCTGACTCAGAGATTTCAGTGGCAGCCACCAAAAGTGATAAGCAAACAACTTTTCTAAGGCATAAGTTTCTAACCTGAGCCACATCTGAGCTGGGAAAAATTCAGTATTTTATTACTGTGTTTGTTTAGAATTTTTACTATTGTACAAAATGTTTTATCTGTGTTTTCTGAATTCTGGCTTTCTTTATATGCCAAGAGAAGTTTCTTCGTTTCAGAGTTACCAAATATCATGGCTCTATTCAAGTCTCTAAACAGGGAAAAAGAAAACATGTCACCAAACGTGTAAAGAGGCCAGAATTGGAATATTAATTGTGAGTTTACATATAACTGTGGCAGGCATTGCATATGGTATTTGTCTCTAGGGGAACCTCATTCATGGAAAAATGTAAACTTCCCTCTTGAAGTCCTGCCATAAAGACATCTGCTTACTTTTGCAATGCTGCTATTTTTTTTCAAGTATTTATCAAGTTTTCTTTTGAGAATACCAACATCATAATAAGCTAATATTTTACTGAACATGTTTTGAAAAGCAACATTCCAGTCATTTGACAAGTTGCTTAGTGTCTATCCTACAGTCTATACTTTAGAGTACTTATTTAATATGTAGAGGAGTTATAAAGTCCAAATTTTCTCAGCAACAATCTCAGGGTTGGTAACAACCTAATAGTCTTGATACTTCACATAAAATCAGATGTAATCTCCTTTATATGGCTCTTTTTGGACATTTCTTCCAAATACTATTACCAATCTACTCTTCTACCAAGACTTACTTAATCCCCAAATGACACTTCCAGTATAGGCAAAATCACTCCATTATTTATGTGTCACTGTTAAGTTTGAAATTAAATTTACCAATGACAAAATTCATTTTATTTCTTCATCTATCTCTAATTCAAAATCTGTTATACCAGGCCAGTTACAGTCTATTACTGACCCAAACCCCTGCAAATTTTCAGAGTTAATCCAATATGTCTGGACCATGGTAGCAGAGTAGAGACTTAGAAAGGGTCTTATGTACCTTTTGCAATGTAATAGAACAGAAAAGAATGTCAGAATTTAGAAATAATGAAACACATATATTTCAAATGTTTGGAAAATTATTCAAGACTCCTGATAAGTGAGTGAGCACAACATTCACTCAAACTCTAAATTTGAATACATGAATTATTTAAGAGGGTAAAAAGTTAAAATAATGTTGATACTGTGTAATATATATTATAGAAAAATTATGAGAAGATGATGAAAAAGCCAAATCGAGAGTACCCAGACCTTGGTCATATTTGTTAGAATGGTTCCCAAAGTCTCTTTGTAGCTACTGGGTTTATATGTACTAAAGAATTAGCACATCTTCTGATATTTCTGATACATAGAACTTAATTTCTTAAAAAAATATAAAAAGAAAAAAGAAAGAAAGAAAAAATCTGCCTTTGAGCTCAAGAGATAGCTCAGAGAACAAGATATGTGCTTCTCTTGCAGAGGACATGGTTCAGTTCCCAGCATCCACACTGCAGCTATAATCAATACCAGTTACAGATCAGTTTCAAAAGCAGGATCAGGTGTGCTCTTCTGTACTCTTTGGACACTGAATGTATTTGGAGCACATATATTCATGCAGGTAAAACCCTTATATACATAAACAATCTTTTAAAATACTTAAGATATTCTCTAAAATATTACATACTAGCAATTATTTATAAAGGAAATAGTAAATGGATGCATTTCATAATATAAAATTAAGAGTATATGCAGTTCATGTACAAAGTGGGTCTATGTTGAATACAGTTAAACTTTAAGATGGATAACATGCAATATCAAGTTTATAGATCAAATCTAGATAGTTTGAATTACCCAATGGTTATTAAATGAGAAAATTTTCCAAAGCATATCATTTGTCTGGCCTAACATGACAAGCCCAAGTTCTACTCAACAAGATGAAACCCATACCTGGCACCATTATCAGATCTAGAACGTGTACCTAAACATGTTGTAGGTCCTATAGAAGAGATGTAGTATCAAATTCATTCCTAAGGAGTTATTTTTATACTCATAGATCAATGCACCTCTCAATTGTTATCAGAGGAGCTTCTATTAACAGTAAATGGTGGTTTTCACATAAACCCAACTGATCAAACAGACTGCTTTGGATTTCTTGGAGCTTTAGTTACTGATGATTATGAGATGATGTATGTGAATGCTGAGACACTGAAATCAGGTCCTGTGTAAGAGCAGCAGTACTCATGACCACTGAGCTACCTCTTCCGCCCACTGAGAATAAGATTTTTAATCTTACTGGGGAAGAGGAGGGTATGCTGAGTATCAAACTCAGCCTGTGTATGCTATGAAGATACTCCAGTACAGATCTATATTTCCAGTCTTCTTTTAGTCCCACACTTTTACTGCCATGTGGGTTTTTTTTTTCACCTACTTGTATATAAGTGCATTTCTCTTTAGTAAAACTCTCTGTACTTTGTTCATCAATACTTCTGTCTTTGCCTGTTTATGCCTGCTCGTATTCTGATGCTAATTGGGTTCCCCACTTCTGCATGGAGCTTCTGGGAACCTACTTTCAATTAATTCTGATTGGTAATAAAGATGCCCTCAGCCAATAGCTGGGGAGGAGAAATTCAGGGGGAGTTTTAGGTTACCTGGGCTTTGAACCAGGGGTGAAGCAGGAAGGAGAGAGTGGCCATGCCTTAGGAGAGTTGTAGGAGAGGAAAGAGGAGCAGTGATGGAAGGATAACATACAGGAGGGAAAAACAGAGCTGTCATGTAAAGGAACCAAGAGATGGAGGCCCATAGGGTTGTTCAACTGGGTCAAGAGCAGCCAAAACATAACATAAAAATTACTAAGTAGTAACTCGGAATTACCGATGGGAGATAGATTTTAACAACATGGCAGTTGCCCAGCTATTGTGCACCCTAAGGCATATTAGAATATAAAGGCTGTGTGTGTCTTTCATTTGGGAACATAAACCATTTAGGCAGGTAGTAACCCCATGTCAGGATATTTTTTACTGTTATAAATACTGCACCTATTGCTTCCACTAAGCCAGAGGATAAGCAAATCTTCTATAAGGACCGAAGAGTTTTACAATGCTCTCTGTTATCCAGAGTTTCTGTAAGATCTACTTTCATTTCAAATGAATGAGTTCTCTTCTGTCTTTTTTGCTTAAATTTTTTCAAGCTGAAATAACCAATGTCCTTCCATGTCACAATTCCTTAGCCAGATATATCTACAGCTGGGAAACATCAGCCAATGCTAACAGTGATAGCTATTCTTGGTTCTTAACCTGACTACATCTGTAATTAACTAAAAATTTTTATATCTAGAATTAACTAAGAATTTTAAAGTGGTGGACATGCCTGTGTGTGATTTTTGCTTAAATTGAAGTAGAAAGATTCATTTCTAATCTGGACCTTGAAGCAGAAAGACACACCTTCTGTGTGAAGCCTATATGAGGACATGAAAGAAAGAAGCATTTTCTTTTGCCCTCTCTCCTTGTTCTTACCTTGCTAACAAGTCTATTCCTTCACTGGCATTATAGCTTACCTGTTTAGGATTCCAGGGTATACTGAAGACCAAACTAAGACATCTATCTAGTCTTACAGACTGATCAACTACAGGATTATTGGACTTTTGATTCATAGCCAGTCATTATTAAATTATCTGAACCAGGGCCTAGAAATAATTCTAATAAATCCTCTTTTTTTAACTATATACTTCATTCTATAAGTTTTGTTGCTCTAGAAAACCCTAACCAATACACTGACCACTGTCCTTTCTACAAGGGTTAGGAGGCCTGGAAGCCATGAACGATACTTGCCTTTACATATTGTTTATTGCTGGTGACTTTCCCAGGCAGCTATAGGGTTTTTCAGCCTGGAAGGCAGCAATGGTATATTGGCAGTTATAGTGGCAGAAGTTGTGATTGCTGGAGCAAAAGTAGCTTACCTTTGGTAATATTTACCTTCTTAAACTATTTGTTATCCTAAGGCCAAAGGTAATTAACTCCTGCTGTGTAGCAGCTGGGAGTTAGGTAATAGGATTTATTGATAGTGCTCATCCAGGGAGCTCATTAACTACTTTTAAACCAGAGAGGATAAAGGAAAGGAAAGAAGTCACTCACACAGACACATACACTGGGTGAACAGAAAATGGCTGCACTGCCTTTCTTTATTGCTTTCAACTTTTTGTAGCTTTTAGACAAAAAGTTCTCTATGCAAGAAACAATTACCTCATAAGTAAAATGTTGTATAAAAGGAGAGTAACAGAAGGATACCAATAGTGTTTTATTCTCTAAGCTCATTATAAGTTCAAAGCGACAGTTTCACATGGCTTGTCTTATGGTAGAGCACACCTGTGGCTTCATTTTTTGACCTGAATGTTTTTCCTTGAAGACAAATTTGTTCTGAGCCTATTTCTCTTTTTAGTGCAATTATGAAAGCTCATTATATTTTTTATTATGCAGGCTTTACTTGCTATTATAAGGAATGGGCACATTATATTCTTAATGATAACTTGGTTCTAATGACTATTACTTCATTCTAGCAAAACAACTAAAACCATCTCTTAAAACTTTATTCCTAAAGTTATCTGAATCAAATCAAGAGTTCTGTAAATTTATTAATTCATCTAAACAGCATTAATTCATGAAAATTCTTCTTCATGTTGATCTGTAGGAAATTTTCCCAATAGGGTAGACAGATGCCCAGGAATTGTTAGGCTGTGTAATAGTGATAGGAGAGGCATATCAATAGCAAGAAGCAATCCTGGAATGAAGTCTCCTGGGGCCTTCCTCCCCAGAGCTCACCCAACGCAGACCATACAAAATGGTAGGCCATCTCTAGGAAAGTCATCTGCTACTCTTAGCCTCTCCTCAATGGCTTCTGACACTTTATGTCCCTCTCAGCTCAAATACCCTTGTCTTATCCTCCTCTTAAGATTGCCCTGGACATGGCCCAGTTTGGTATGGTTTGACCAGCCCTTTCTATGGATAGATGTTGAGGGCTTTTACAGCCCTGAAATCCCACATGTAATGTTACCCACAGGTATGATTTTCTAAAGAGACCCTTATCTAAAACTTAGAGACCATCTTCTGCATAAGAAAACTAAAGAACAATGTGATAGTCTCGAAATGTAAATATAACCATCTCGTCCTTTATAGTAAAGACTTCACTGGCTCCCAACAGTTCAGGCAAGAGACAAACTATTAGAGACAGAAAGGAGTGAGGGGTCTGACCTTAGCCAACTTTCCAGTGTCATGTTCAGCATACATTAACATTCATGTCCTGTACAGCTGGTTGATTTACTCATAGTTCCTAAATGGTCCATACTTCCCTTTGGGAACATTTATTTCTCACATCACCTAGATAATTTCAACATGAACTGTGACCTTTTAATATCTCCTCCCTCTTAAAAATGTCCCTCAATACAGACTTGACACTCAGCTTCTATTAGATGATATTTTGTCTTAGGTGTACCTGTGTGAACACCTGCTTATATCTCCCCACTATTGTTTTGTGTTTGCTCCTGTACAGATAAATCAATACTGTGTAAGTGTCCTGCCCTACCCCAGCCCTTCCTTGAAAGTCAGACTTTTCTAACTTCATGTTCCTTGGAGCCTAGTTGTGGTTTCAACATAAATCTCCCCTATAGGCTCATGTATTTCAACATTTAGTCTCAAACTGGTGCTGTATTTTCAGAAGGTTATGGAACACTTATGAAGTAGAGTCCCCTGAGAGACATCAATGGACATTAATAGTTTCAACAGTCCAGATACTATGTACTAGTATATCTAGTATGTCATGGAGCTAGTGGAACCATGACAAACATAGACCCCTGGTCCCAGTGATCTTCTCCCTGTGCTCATTATTTTATAGTGTCCATAAATAATATCAAAAAAGGGACTGCTTTTTCTTTTATGTTCTTGATTTTTATTTTGCTTCGTGTCTTTAAAAATATGAGTAACTATTCTGTGGACCTCCTTTGACAGAGAAATTTGTCCCCGCCCCCACCTTCCTCTGCATTATTCTCTGCCTATTTTCACAAAATCCATGATTTGTATACTAGTGAACATGTGACAAAAGCTTGAGAGTGGGGCGTGAAAAGGAAGAGGAGAAGTAGGAGAAAAAGAAAGAAGAGTAGAAGGAGAATAATTTTATATAAATTTTCTTTAAGGCACAGTTGAAGACTATAACCTCCTCAATAACTCATATAGCCCAAATAAAAACTTAAACAATTATCACATTTAAAAACAAAAACAAAAAACCAGAAAACCATACAAACATATTATAAATTTTGGGAATCTGACTTTATTTTTTGGTGAGCAAAGTCAGTTTCTGTATTGGTGGAAGTCTGAACAAGCACAGATGGAAGTGGCAACCTGGGGGACCTTGTGTCTTGATGAGCCACCTGCCAGCAGCCTTTGAGCCTCTCAGCATTAAGTGTTCAGGATGGCTCCAAAGGGAGTATTAATGGCTGCTATGCTTTGATTTTCTCTACAAACCTGCTGCTGCTTCCCTTCTCTAGCTCACTACAACATACTAATAGGGTAAGCACAAACACAAAGTACCCCTTCTATTGCATTGGTTTGTGTTCATTGTATTAACATGTGCTAGAACATGACCACATGTATAGGCTTAAAAGTCCACACTAGAGAGCAAGAGGAAGGAAGACCACAGATTCAAAGCCAACCTGGGCTAAAAGCTCATGTCTTAAGAAAAAAAAGGAGGAGGAGCAGAAAGCAAAATAAATCCCAGAATTGAGAGGAAAATAGGCAAAGTTTCAAGACCTTCTGGAAGTAGATTGAATTAGTCCTTGGAGCCTTCACCCTACCGAGGTCAAATTCCTTGTTAGACACAAGATTCCCTCCATTAATTTCTTTTTTATATAGGTATAATCTATTTGCTTCAGCAGAGAAGTTGCTTCCTAAATGAGTGAAAATCTCTCTCCAAAACCACTCAAATGGTACTTAGAATGCTGAGTGGTCTTTCTTTGTTTCTTCCTACCAAACTCTAAGTTACCTACTGGCAGACAAAACTCGTATATTGAAGAAGAGAAAAACTCAACCTGTTTTATCTAAACTAAACCACATGATTTTTTTTGGAACAATATCTGAGGTAAATGATGCCAGCCCTGCATCAAAAGCTGTGGTAAGATCATTCTGACTATCTCACAGTAACCACAGCCAAGCACAAAAACAAAGCAAAAGGTTTAGGAGAGGTAATCAACCCAGTTTGAGAGATGTTTAAAGAGATATACCTTTATTCAGCTGGTGACATCTTGTAGAGGAAAACCTTTGAGGCCTTTAAACTAACAGTAGTGTTCCCAGTTTTAAAGAAATGGGGGAGTGGGTGAGAGTAAATGCAAAGCTATGTAGATATAGCATCGTTAAAAAATTATAAATCAGCTGGGAAGCACTATCTAAATAGCGGCTTCCAAGATGCTGCTATATAATTATAGCTCATCAGCATGTCTTGCATGTTCCAAAATAACCTGCTATACTTCCCTTGTTTTCCTAGACTAAAGAAGAGATGACAGCAGGTCTCAAAGATGATAGCAAACTCCTTCTTAGCATAACCCTATCAGCTTTGCATATTCCTAGAATTCATTTTAGCTAAAATCTACTTTCAACTTTGTAGTGCTGAGTAAACAAAATTATTTTCCCTATTATATCTCAAATAAAGAAGAGATTGTCCTCCTAAAAATAGAGGGCATCTCAAGGATTTTATGGAACTGCAGCTATATGGGAGACTCACTCACTGCCTCTTTTTTTTTTTTTTTTTTTTTTTGGTGTGACTCTCCAAAATGATTCAGAGATGAGCCAAATGGCTTCATTAGCTAAGGTGTCAGGAATGTAAAGGTTAAAGATCATTTCAGATCCCTGATGTTTAGATGCATGATCCACCCTAGAATCATTAGGCTTGTGCGTTCATCCAGAACCATCTGTGACCAGAGAGAGATTCAGGAAGATACCAGTGAACAAATAGACATAGCCTTTCTAAAACAGAGGTTAAACCCCAGTATCACATAGTGCAGAAAATTGTTTTATTTATGGTGCCTATAAGAAACACTTGCATAATTGCTAATAATATAAATGTGAAATATGAGAATTTCTAATGTCTCTACCCTTAGAATAGATATCACAGATGTTAAAGGAAAAAGCTTAAGTTAAACACATTAAGATTTTTTTTTCTCATTTTTGCTTATTGGAAAGAAAATTCTAAGCCATTGTAGTATATCTGCTCTCTTTTGACTATACTTTCTCCATTGTCAAACTCAACTTTCCAGTATTTTTTCAGTGTTAGGGTACAAACTCATTTTTTATTTCATGTTCATACTGTCTCTGGGAGGAGATTTATGAAGAAGGATGACACTCTGCTTTCTATCAGTGAGACATTTTCATATTTGCTCTTTCTGGATGAGCAAGTAGTCTTCCTAAAGCTCTTATCAGAAACAATTATTTATGATAGAATTCTATGTATATATAGGCCAAATCAACTACACTCATTCATGTATCCATGCAGTGATGATCTAATACAGACAAGGTGAAGCCAAACTTAGTACCTATTTTCACATAAACAAAATAAGTCATCAAAATCTCAGTTGCTAAGGAGAAACCACACAGATCTTTAGTAGTTTGGTGCTTTCAATAAGGCCCTAAGCAGCTCATTTTTGCTTGTATTTTATTGATGCCTTCATTTTATATCATCTTAGAAATCAGTGAATTATTTTTTATTGATTATTTTATTTATTTACATTTTAAATGTTGTCTCCCTTCGCTGTCTTCCCTCCAGAAATCTCCCATCCCATCGCCTATCCTCCCACTCCTACTTCACCCCTCTAGCATCTCCCTTTGCTGGGGCAACAAGCCTCCACAGACAGTGAATTATTTTTAATGAGAAAAGTTGAAAGATACTCCTTTTAGCTTAAATTGGGTATATTTTTCCTACTTTAAAGACAGTAAAATGGAACAGTGAGTAGGGAAAAATTATGTGGTGTTATGGTTTGATGAACATAGCTAAGATCTACTCACAGAAGCTAAGAGCCTAAAATTTGTTTCAACCCCCAAACTCAAACAACACACAATAGAGATAGTTTCTATTGCACACAAAATTTAGAAAGATTTTTAAATACTAACACTTGTGTTTTCTATTAACTTGTATTTCAAACACTCTAGTAGTTTTTACTTCATTGATACTGGTAATTTAGTCTTTATATATTTTATGGGATAGTGAACTTCAATATATTTTTACTTGATAAATATTGTTAAAGATACAATATTTCTAGAAAAGGTACTCAGTATTTCATTATAATTGCATTTGATTCATGCAAAATTGCTAAAATTCCTTGTTTAAAAAAAAAAGTGACCTAGAAAGAAAATCATAATAAACACTCTTAGCAATGCAATTTACTCTCTACTGTTGAAAATAATAAAAATACCAGAATTAGGTAGAAGTTCTTGTATTCATTTAACAAAAAAAAAAAATCAGACTCTCTTATCTTTATAACTCTTATTTTAAAATGAGGGAAAATATAACATTCTTACTGGGATTACATCAGTTATGAAGTGTTGAAAACTGATAATATCACAACGAAGATGCTAAAAAGAGTTTACATATTTCATTAAAATTACCATCTACTGTTGACTTTGAATCTATTACAAGGTAGTGTCCATGTATTGTACAAACAATGACTCAAAATAAATATGTTGTTCTTTTTAGCTAATTGAGCTATCTGACAACTAAGCCATCTATGTTCTCTGGAGGAATGACGACATTGAAAAATATACTTTTGTTAACTGGATAAATGGAAAGACTGCATAAAATCCTATAATACCCTAGGCTCTAGCAGAAAACAACACACTACACATCAGAAAACTGAGAAGGAAATTCTTGAAAATAAAATTAATAAGAGTCTATGGTGGTTGTACAGGAATTACAGAGACAGCAATAGCATCCTAGAGGCACATAAGAAGGCATTAGACTCCTGAGTTAAAAATGGCAAAAGAGAAAAAGTTTACCAAGCCTGGAATCAGAAAAAGCCCCTTGTAGAAGTCTAAACTGCAGTGAGGGTCAATCAAAGACAAAGACTATGCTCCCAGCCTCTACTTTCTCTGTTGCTGATGCAATGATCAAAGTCAAGGTCGGCTTCCAAGGGCATGGTGCTGATGGAACAGAAAGGAGACTATGGGAGAAACAGAAGTGCCTCATATAAGGCTGATGTCATTCAGTACTGCAAAGAAACACAATCAAAAAAAATTAAGAATAGTACTAATTGATCACTATGTCTTTTGAAAACATGAAAAGAAGCAAAACACAATTTAAAATCAATAAATTAAGTTCTTTTATGAGCCATGACTTGGGTTTATTATACTTGAAAAATGTAAATATTGATTGTACCTAACACATGCATTGAAGCTGGTAGCATTCCAAGCTTTCTTGTGTTATTTTGTTAGAGTTTCATAAAACAGCCTGTGAAGCAAGTAGGAATTTTTATCCCCTTAAGGCTAAGAAAAAGCAAATGACTAAACAGAAGAATCACAGCTGGTGTGTGGAGAAGTCAAAATTAGAATCCAGAGTATTTTGAACATAAATTTATTTATCCCTATGGATTGAAAACATTTTACTTAAGAGTTAACTAAAAATCCTTTTTAAAGGTGTGTTTTAATAATGCAAATATTTCAAAAGTCAGTACAAATATTCTGGTTTCTCAGTTTTAAATTCCACTAATGGAGATTTCTGAAAACTATGTAAGAAAAATATTTGCTTGTTTCCTATATTACCATTTAAAATCATTAATGAAACTAATTAGAAATAAGATAAAACTGCTATTAAGCTATACAAATATTTATAATAAGACTAAGAATACACAAGGCATTTGGTGCAGAAATGAGAAAACAATGTGGTCAATTCATCTCTCCAGAACTTGACCAAGTATAGACTCTGTTAAGATGGCTCAGCATGTTCCCTTCAAGCCTGATGACTTGAGTTTGATTACCAGATCCCGCAATGGAAGAAAGGAATTGGCTCCTGGAACTTTTCTTGTGACCTCCATATATATGCTATGACACCCACACATTCTTTCTCACACACAATAATAATATTTTAATGGTAACTGTGATTTTAAGTGACTGGTAAGTTCAAAAACGACCTCTATGGTGGTTTGAATGGCCACATAAGCTCATATGTTTTTATGTTTAGTGCCAAGTTGACTGTCAGGGAAAGATTAGGAGTGATCTTGTTGGACAAGGTGTGTCACAGACAGGGTGTGGGCTTTGGGTTTCAAAGGTCCACACCAAGCCAAATGCTATTCTCTGTCTGCTGCCTGCAAATCAGGATGTAACTATTATCTGCTGTTGCAACACCATGCTCCCTACCACGATGAAAATAGACTAACCTTTTGAAACTGTAAGTTAAATGCTTTTTTTATTATAAGAGTTGCCTTGGTCATGTTGTTTCTTCACAGCAGTGACTATGACAGGCAGCTTTATAAACCTGTACTTATGATGAAACAAAAGTTGACTCTCACCTCCCAGAAGACAAAAAAATAAAGGTAGAAGATATACAAGGACAATCTCCATGGTTTTTCACATAGATATCAAGCAATAAAAATGATAAACAGGATGGAATGTAGGAACTTTCTAAAAAAAGGATCAATGCTGCTGTAGTTGCTGATAAAATTCAATAGTTCAATGACAGAATATAAACTGTGAAATACACACTCTAATTATCCAGTGCCAAATAGAATCTTGATGAAAGATCTGATTCTTCCAAAGAGAAAAAGAGAGGTCAGATGAACACTAAACTTTATGAACAAATTACTCTCAGTAAACAGAAGAAAAGTATACCAAATAATTATTTTAAAGAATCTGAAGTAAAAACAGATTTTTAAAGAATTGGATTGGGGAGTAAGGCAAAAGTTAAAAGAGAAGTAAGAGAAACAGTAGTAAATTTAGAATTTCAGTAAGAAAACATAAAGCAGACATTTCTCAGATCAAAAAGTACATTAAGAAAAGAGAGCAAGAGAAGTGCAGACAGGCCTGTAAGTGGAGGTAGGACTACTACTGCTGCTCAGAGGAACCCACCCGGAACCCTCAGGACACAAGAACCAAGGGGTGTCCTGGGATGAGAGCATTTAGGTTTCCCTCTGAGCCCAGAGCAGATCCTCTGTTACAGGGCTCTATACCCAAATAGCACTACCTACACACTTGTGAGCACAGGTCAGACCACCACTTCTTTTCAAATTCCTAGCCCAAGAGGGACCCTCCTAGATCCATCAGTACACAGGAACCAAGGATCAGCTGGGGACATGATATTTCTAGTCTCTGTTTGAACCCCAGAGCTGAACCTATACCACAGCTTTCTATACCTAAATTCCTCCCAGAGAGAACTGGAATCCCAGGAGTACTGACACACAGGCTTACAGGACTGATAAGCCACAGTCAGAGACAGCAAGACCATCTAACACCAAAGATAAACAAATGGTGAAAGGCAAGAGCAAGAATAGAAGCAACAGAAAATAAGACTACATAACATCATCAGAACCAAGTTCTCCTACCACAGTGAACCCTGGTTACCCCAACACACTAGAGAAATGAGACTCTGTTTAAAATCACATCTCATGATGATGATAGAGTAATTTAAGGAGGACATAACTCTCTTAAAGAAATACAAAAGAACACAGGTAAACAGGTAGAAGGCCCAAAAGAAGAAACACAAATACCCCTAAAAGAATTACAGAAAAACAAAGCAAACAGATGAAGAAACTGAACAAAAGCATCCAGAATCTAAAAATGGAAATAGAAGCAATAAAGAAATCACAAAGGGAGACAACACTGGAGATAGAACACCTGGTAAAGATATTAGGTGTCATAGATTAAAGCATCACCAACAGAATACAAGAGATAGAAGAGAGAATCTCAGGTGCAGAAGACACCATAGAAAACATTGACACAACATTCAAGGAAAATGCAAAATGCAAAAAGCTCCTAACCCAAAACATCCAGGAAATCCAGGACACAATGAGAAGGCCAAACCTAAAGATAATAGGTATAGAAAAGAGTAAAGATTCCCAACTTAAAGGGCCAGTAAATATCTTCAACAAAATTATAGAAGAAAACTTCCCTAACCTAGAGAAAGAAATGCCCATGAACATACAAGAAGCCTACAGAGATACAAATAGACTGGACCAGAAAAGAAATTCCTCCTGTCACATAATAATCAAAACACCAAATGCACTAAACAAAGAAAGTATATTAAACACAGTAAGGGAAATAAGACGAGTAACATATAAAGGCAATCCTATCAGAATTATACCAGACTTCTCAACGGAGACTATGAAGGCTAGAATATCCTGGGCAGATCTCATACAGACCCTAAAAAAACACAAATGACAGACCAGACTACTATACCCAGCAAAACTGCCAATTACTACAGATGGAGAAACCAAGATATTCCATAGTAAAACCAAATTTATACAATATCTTTCTAAAAATCTAGCCATACAAAGGATAATAGATGGAAAATGCCAACACAAGGAGGAAAACTATACCATAGAAAAGGCAAGAAAAAGTAATGTTCTTTCAACAAACCCAAAAGAAGATAACTACACAAACATAAAAATAACATCAAAAATAACAAGAAATCCGAAGGCAATCTACAGATTCAATGCAATCCCCATCAAAATTCCAACTCAATTCTTCGCAGACTTAGA
>NW_022196915.1:109363116-109363769 GCF_008632895.1 Mastomys coucha
AAATGCAAATCAAAACAACCCTGAGATTTCACCTCACACCAGTCAGAATGGCTAGGATAAAAAACTCCTCAGGGATGAGGATCAGCAGATGCTGGAGAGGTTGTGGAGAAAGAGGAAAATTACTTCATTGCTGGTGGGATTGCAAAGTGGTACAACCACTAAGGAAATCAGTTTGGCTGTTCCTCCGGAAATTGGACATAGTACTACCGGAGGACCCAGCTATACCACTCCTGGGCATATACCCAAAAGATACTGTAACATGTAATAAGGACACATGCTCCACTATGTTCATAACAGCCTTACTTATAATAGCCAAAACCTGGAAACAACCCAGAAGTCCCTCAACAGAGGAGTGGATACAGAAGTTGTGGTACATCTACACAATGGAGTACTACTCAGCTATTAAAAACAATAAATTTATGAAATTCTTAGGGAAATGGATGGATCTGGAGAATATCATCCTGAGTGAGGTAATCCAATCACAAAAGAACAAACAAAGTATGCACTCTCTGATAAGTGGTTATTAGCCGAGAAGTTTGGAATACAGAAAGAACAACGCACAAACCACAAGGAACTCAAGAAGAGGGAAGACCAAAAGGTGGACATTTCATTCCTTCTTAAAATGGGGAACCAAATACCCACAGAAGGAGTTG
>NW_022196915.1:109363929-109384377 GCF_008632895.1 Mastomys coucha
TGTTCTGGCAGCATGTGTATTGTAGAGGATTGAAAATTCTATCATCAATAGGAGGAGAGGACCTCGGCTCTGTGAAGGTTCTGTGTCCCAGTGTAGAGGAATGCCATGGCCAATAAGTGGGAGAGGGTGGGGTGGCAGGCATGGGGAGGAGGGAGGCAACAGAGGTTTGTTTTTGCTGTTTTTGTTTCTTTGTTTTTTGGAGGGGAAACTGGGAATGGAGAAATTTAAATGTAAATAAAGAAAATATCTAATAAAAAAACAAACAAACAAACAAAAAATAATAAGAAATCAATAACAGCAATCATTATTCCTTAATATCTCTCAACATCAATGGACTCAATTCCCCAATAAAAAGACATAGACTAACAGATCGGATATACAAACAAGACCCAGCATTTTTCTGCATACAGGAAATGCACCTTAGTGTTTAAGACAAACACTACCTTAGAGTAAAGTGCTGGAAAACAATTTTCCAAGCAAATAGTCCCAAGAAACAAGCAGAAGTAGCCGTTCTAATATCAGATAAAATCAACTTTCAACCAAAAGTCATCAAAAAAGGTAAGGAAGGACACTTTGTACTCATCAAAGGAAAAATCAACCAAGAAGAACTCTCAATAATGAACATCTGTGCTCCAAATGCAAGGGCACCCACATTCATAAAAGAAACTTTACTAAAGATAAAACCATACATTGCACCTCTCACAATAGTTGTGAGGGACTTCAACACCCCATTCTCATCAATGGACAGATCAGGGAAACACAAACTAAACAGAGACATATTTAAACTGACAGAATTTTTGGACCAAATGGATTTAACAGATAAGTATAGAACAGTTCACCCTAAATCAAAAGAATATAGCTTTTTCTCAGCACCTTATGGTACCTTCTCCAAAACTGACCATATAATCGGTCACAAATCAGACCTCAACAGATATTAGAAGATTGAATTAATCACATGCCTCCTATCAGATCACTACATATTAAGGCTAGAATTCAACAGCAACAAAAACAACAGAAAGCCCACATACACATGGAAGCTCTATTCGATCATATCTTGGTCAAAGACAAAATAAAGAAACTAAAGACTTTTTAGAATTCAATGAAAATGAAGGTACAAAATACCCAAACTTATGGGACACAATGAAAGCAGTGCTAAGAGGAAAATTCATAGTTCTGAGTTCCTTCAAAAAGAAACTGGTAGCAGTTAAACAGCACACCTGAAAGCTCTGGAACAAAAAGAAGCAAATAAACCCAAGAGGAGTAGATGGCAGGAAATAGTCAAATTCAGGGCTGAAATCAATTAAGTAGAAACAAAAGAACTATACAAAGAATCAGCAAAACCAGAAGCTGGTTCTTTGAGAAAATCAACAAGATAGGCAAACCCTTAGCCAGACTAACCAGAGGGCACAGAGACAGTATCCAAATTAACAAAATTAAAAATGAAAAGGAAGATATAACAACAGAAACCAAGATAATTCAAAAAAATCATCAGATCCTACAGCAAAAGCCTATACTCAACAAAACAGAAAAATCTGGATGAAATGGACAATTTTCTAGACAAATACCAAATACCAAAGTTATATCAGGATCAGATAAACCATCTAAACAATCCCATAACCCCTAAAGAAATAGAAGCAGTCATTAATAGTCTCCCAAACAAACAAACAAAAAAAAGCTCAGGACCAGATGGTTTTAGTCCATAATTCTATTAAACTTTTAAAGAAGACCTAATATCAATACTCTTTAAACTATTCCACAAAATAGAAGCAGAAGGAACACTACCAACTGTGTTCTATGAAGCCACACTTATGCTGACACCAAACCACACAAAGAACCAACAAAGAAAGAGAACTTCAGACCAATTCCCCTTATGAATATCAGCACAAAAATACTCAATAAAATTCTTGCCAATTGAATCCAAAGGCACATTAAATCGATCATCCATCATGATCAAGTAGACTTCATCCCAGGCATGCAGGGATGGTTCAATATGCAGAATCCATCAATGTAATCCCCTACATAAACGAACTCAAAGAAAAAAACCCACATGATCATTTCATTAGATGCTGAAAAAGCATTTGACAAAATTCAATATCCCCTCATGTTAAAAGTCTTGGAAAGATCAGGAATTCAAGGCCTATATCTAAACACAGTAAAAGCAATATAGAGCAAACCAGTAGCCAACATCAAACTGAATGGAGAGAAACTTGAAACAATCCCACTAAAATCAGAGACTAGACAAGGCTGCCCTCACTCCCTATCTATTCAATACAGTACTTGAAGTTCTAGCTAGAGCAATTAGACAATAAAAGAAGGTCAAAGGGATACAAATTGGAAAGCAAGTTAAACTATCAGTATTTGTAGTATAAATACTATATACTAAAATGACTCCACAAACTCCACCAGAAAGCTGCTACAGCTGATAAACAACTTCAGCAAAGTGGCCGGATATAAAATTAACTCAAACAAATCAGTAGCCTTCTTATAATCAAAGGAAAAACAGTCTGAGAAAGAAATTAGAGAATTGAGATCCTTCACAATAGTTACCAACAATATAAAATACCTTGGTGTGACTAACCAAATAAGTGAAAAATCTGTATGACAAGTTCAAGTCTCTGAAGAAAGAAATCAACGAAGACCTCAGAAGATGGTAAGATCTCTCATGCTTATGGATTGGCAAGATTAATATAGTAAAAATGGCCATCTTGCCAAAAGCAATATACAGATTCAATGCAATCTCCATCAAAATTCTAACTCAGTTGGGCAGTGGTGGCACATGCTTTTAATCCAAGCATTTCGGAGGCAGAGGCAGGCAGATTTCTGAGTTTGAGGCCAGCCAGGTCTACAGAGTGAGTTCCAGGACAGCCAGGGCTACACAGAGAAACTCTTGTCTTGAAAAACTAAAAAACAAAAACAAACAAACAAAAAAATTCCAATTCAATCCTTCATACAGTTAGAAAGAGAAATTCTCAAATTCATCTGGAGTAACAAAACACCTAGGAAAGCAAAAAACTATTCTCAAGAATAAAAGAACTTCTGGGGGAATCACCATCCCAGACCTCAAGCTGTACTACAGACTAATTGTGATTAAAAAATGCATGGTATTGGTACACTGACAGGAAGGTAAATAAATGGAACAGAACTGAAAACCTAGAAATGAACCCACACACCTATGGTCACTTGATAATGCTAAAATCATACAGTGGGAAAAAAAGGCAGCATTTTCAGCAAATGGTGCTGGTTCAACTGAGGATTAGCATGCCGAAGAATGCAAATCCATTCTTATCTCCTTATGCAAAGTTCAACTCCAAGTGGATCAAGGACCTCCACATAAAACCAGATACATTGAAATTGATAGAAAAGAAAGTGGGAAAGAGCCTTGAGCTCATGGGCACAGGGGAAATAGCTAATGCTCTAACATCAAGAATTGTCAAATGGTACTTCATAAAATTACAAAGCTTCTGTAAGGCCAAGGACACTGTCAATAGGACAAAAACAGCAACCAATACATTGGGAAAAGATCTTTACCAATCCTACATCCAATAGAGGGCTAATATCCAATATATACAAAGAACTCAAGAAGTTAGACTCCAGAGAACCAAATAAACCTACTAAAAGATGGGGTACAGAGTTAAACAAAGAATTCTCAACCAAGGAATATTGAATGGCTGAGAAGCACCTAAAGAAATGTTCAACATTCTTAGTCATCAGGGAAATGCAAATCAAAATAAACCCTGAGATTCCACCTCATCCCAGTCAGAATGGCTAAGATCAAAAACTCAGGTTACAGCAGATGCTGGCAAGGATGTGGAGAAAGAGGAACACTCTTTCATTGCTGATGGGATTGCAAGCTGGTACAACCACTCTGGAAATCAGTTTGGTGGTTCCTCTGGAAATTAGACATAGTACTATCAGAGGACCCAGTTATACCACTCCTGGGCATATACCCAGAAGATGCTCCAACTTGTAATAAGGACACATGCTCCACTATGTTCATAGCAGCCTTATTTATAATAGCCAGAAGCTGGAAAGAACTCAGATGTCCCTCAACAGAGGAATGGATACAGAAAATGTGGTACATCTTCACAATGGAATACTACTCAGCTATTAAAAACAATGACTTCATGAAATTCTTAGACAAATGGATGGAACTAGAAAACATCATCCTGAGTGTGGTAACCCAGACACAAAAGAACACACATGGTATATACTCACTGATAAGTGGATATTTAGCCAAAAAGCTTGGTATGCCCATGATACAACTCACAGACCAAATGAAGTTCAATAAGAAGGAAGACCAAAGTATGGATACTTTGGTCCTTCTTAGAAGGGGAAACAAAATACCCATGGGAGGAGATACAGAGACAAATTATGAAACAGAGACTGAAGGAAAGACCATCCAGAGACTTCCCCACCTGGGGAACCATCCCACATACACTCACCAAACCCAGAGACTATTGTGGATGCCAATAAGAGCCTGCTGACAGGAGCCTGATATAGCTGTCTCCTGAGAGTCTTTGACAGTGCTTGGCAACTCGAGAGGTGGATGCTCTCAGACAATCATTGGACTGAGCACAAGGTCCCCAATTGCAGAGCTAGAGAAAGGGCAGAAGGAGATGGAGGAGCTTGCATCTCCATAAGAGGAACAACAATATGAATCAACCAGTACCCCCTAGGGCTCCCAGGGGTTAAACCACCAACAAATAGTACACATAGAGGAACCCATGGCTCCAGCTGCATGTGTAGCAGAGGATGGCCTGGTTGGACATCAATGGGAGGAGAGGCGCTTTGTCCTGAGAATTCTCCATAGGCCCATATAGGGGAACACCAGGACAGGGAAGTGGGAGTGGGTGGGTTGGTGAGCTGGTGGTGGGGAGCTTATGGGATAGAGAGTTTTCAGAGGGGAAACCAGGAAAGGGGGTAACATTTGAAATGTAATTAAAGGAAATATCTGATGGTAAAAAAGGGAAAAAGAAAAAGAGTACTAAATAATTTATAGCCTTGTGACCAATAAGAAATAGAAGCTTGCATAGTAAACCACACAAAACAAAAGTAAAATTAAGAGCAACTCACTAGAGGAAAAAGTACCTACAGAAGACAAGATAGGCTGAAATGTTTAGGAAAGACATACCTGAAAGGAAAAGATAAAAACACAAAAGTAGAATAGGAAAAGTTTCAAAGATATAACAAATAAATTTTTTATAAGACATAGAATTGAATCAAATTAAATCCATAGAAACGTAAAGCAATTCCACTAAAATCAGTGATATGACAAGATTTTCTGCTCCCTCTGAATCTCTTCAATAAAGTACTTGAAGTTCTAACCACAGCAATAAAACAACTATGGAAGATCAAGAAAATACAAAATGGGAACATAAGTCAAAGTATCACTATGCACAGATGATATGATAGCATACATGAGTGACCCCAAAAATTCTACCATAGAACTCTTAGAACTGATGAACACCTTAAGCAAAGTGACTGAATAAAAAAGTGACTCAAAATAATCAGTAGCCCTCCTTTATACAACAAGAAACAGGCTGAGAAAGAAATCAGGGTAGCAAATCCTTTACAATAGCCACAAATAATATAAAATACTTTGATGTAACCCTAACCAAGCCAGTAATAGACCCAAATATAAAGAATTTCAAGACTCTGAAGAAAGAAATTAAGGAAGATATCAGAAAAAAAGAAAGATTCTCATAGAGATAGATCAGTAGGATTAACATAGTAAGAATGGCCATCTTACCAAGATGCAATTGACACATTCAATGCACTTCCCATCAAAATTCTAACGCAAATCTTTACAGACCCTGAAAAAACAATACTCAAGTTCAAAGGGAAAAAAACAAAAAAAAAAATGAAAATAAAAATCAGGGTAGCTGAAACAACCCTGCATAGTAAAAGAACTTCTGGAGAGATCACCATCCCTGAAGCTGAACTACAGAGTACTACAAAATAAAAACTGCATGGTATTGGCATAAAAAAAACTAATCAATGGAACAGAATTGAAGACCCTGTAATAAACCCACACACCTATGGACACTTGATTTTTGACAAAGAAGTCAAAACCATACACAGGTAAAAAAGAAAGCACATTCAACAAATGATCCTCGCCTAACTGGATATCTGCATTATAAAAATGCAAATATTCTGAACTTTGGGCTAATGTACCACTTCAGTGAGTACATACCATGTGTGTTCTTTTGTGACTCAGAAGGAAAAAAGGAGACAAAGTGTGGAGCAGAGACTAAAGGAAAGGCCATCCAGAGACTGCCCCACCTGGGGATCCATCCCATATACAGCCATCAAACCTGGACGCTACTTCGGATGCCAGGAAGTGCTTGATGATGAAAATCTTCTGTAAGGCCCAGAACACTGCCAATAGGACAAAGCAGCAGCCCACAGATTAGGAAAAGATTTTCACCAACTCTACATGTGACTGAGGGCTAATATCCAAAACATAAAAAGCTCAGGAAGTTAGATCACAAGAAACTAAATAAGCCAATTTAAAAATGGAATGCAGAACTAAACAGAATTCCCAACAGATAATCCTGAATGGCTGATAAGCACTTAAAGAAGTGTCTAACATCCTTAGTTGTCAGGATGCATATCAAAACTACTCTGATATTCCACTTTTTACCCATCAGAATGGCTAAGATTTAATAGATAGCTCTTTTTGGTGAGGATGTGGAGGAAGGGAACACTCCTCCATTGCAGATGGGTATGCAAACTTATACAACCACTATGGAAACCAATTTGGTGGTTTCTAGGAAAATTGGAAAGAGTTCTACCTCAAGACCTGAAAGACCCCCAGAACTGGGGAAATCCTTACTCAAGTCTCGGGATGACACGACCACCCAATGACTCACGAGAGACCAAACTTGCTGCAATCACATGAGGTTTATTGGGGATACCTGTACTGGGGTCTATCTCATGACTTTGTCGGCCAGAGGAGTTGGACCCTGAACACAAGAAGTGAGGGGTATTTAAGGGAAAAATCACAAGCTAGGGCGGGGAGAGGGTTACCAAGGAAATAGAACATAAAAACAGTGGAAAATTTCAGAGGGACCCAACCCAAGGTATTCAGTTAGGGAGGGAACCCAGTAGACCTTCATTTCTAGTTCCGCCCTCATTGTGGATCATTCAGGAGGTGCAGGTATCAGGAACCAGAACCCTGAGGCTCTGAGTTAGCCAAGTTCCTGGAACTACCTACTTCGCCTTTTTGGCTTGATACAGAGGTTTTCTATGCCCCCTTTTAGGTAAAAGTTACACATTATACATACATTTCTTTTAAATGCCCTCATTTTAAATTTTAAGATTCTCCAGCCTTTCAGACCCAGCTATACCACTCACTCCTGGGCATATACTCAAAAGATGTACCACTATATCACAAGGACATTTGCTCCATTATGTTCATAGCAGATTTATTTGTAATAGCCAGAGACTGAAAATAACCCAGATGCCCCTCAACCAAAGAATGGATAAAGAATATATGGTTCATTTACACAATGGAGTACTATTCCACTGTTATAAACAAGGACATCATGAAATTTGCAAACAAGTAGATGAAACTAGAAAATATCCTGAGTGAGGTAACCCAGACCCATAAGCACGGTATGTACTCACTTGTAAGTAGATATAACCATAAAGTACGGGATACTGAAGCTACAATCCACAGACAAAAAGTGCCACACCCACTCCAGTGGAGTCCACGTGACAAGTCCAAAAGTTTGGCTACAATTCTGAGGCAAAACGTTTCACAGAAACTGGTCTCCTGGAGGTCCTTGGCATCTCATAACATGGATGTAGCCCAAACTTCCAAGTTCTTTCAAGAACTCTTGTTCTTGAGATAGTCGATGGAGGGTTTTTTGTGTGCTTTCTTTCAGTATTGTTTTATTATAACCAAGTTAGACTGGATGTTGTTTCCTGGCCTCTACCAGTGTTCCAACATCATAGTCAATGCTGAGCCCACTCTCTGCTTGGAATTTCATAAGAATGTTACTTATTCAGACGAAATTCCTCCAGTGTTGAAAGAGAGATAGTGAAAGAAAACAGGCATTGCAGTTTAGTGGATAAGAGTTAATAATACCAGGGCAAGTTCAACAAAGTAAACTTAGAATTTTCATTACAGTCATGTATGGCAGACTACATTACATAATAGAAGAAAATTGGTGGGCTCCTCTGGTAAATGGAGGTCTCCCACAAATACTTGGAATAACAGCTGAGTCACTCCCATTTACAAGAATTTACAATGGTCTAGGAAGAAGGTGGGTTGAGGTCTAAGGAGGAACTAGAGTACTTTAGATAAGGCTGACTTTATCTCAGTTGTAAACACTGCCTAGTTCCTGCCAATTTTCATGTACAAATTTTTCTGTTTTGTTTAAAGAATCATTATGCATCAGATGACCTCAATGTACCTTGGCTGTTGTATTACCTAACTTCCTTAGTTCTTCTGTAATGACTATAAAAGTCTTATGCTTACTTTGAGAAATTACACTCAGATTCAGCACTCTCTTGTGTTCATGTCTGTTTGTCACTCACTGACTCCTTGCTCACCTGAGTACCAGAACCCTGATTCTCCATGGGTAAAGGGACCCTGACTGGGTTGGCCTGCACAACAAAGAAGCTAAATAACAAGGAGGACTTAAGGGAGCATGCTTGAATTTCACTCAGAAGGGGAAATAAATTTGTCATCCAAGGTGGATGGAGGAATAGAACTGGGTAGAAAAGAGGATGGGAGGGGAATGCAGGGAAGGGGGTATTGAGTGGAAGAAAGACAAGGAGAATAGGCCAGGTGAGTGAATGGAAAGCAATTGGGGTCCAAGGAAAGCATGTCTAGGATGTGTCAGAAACCTGGGATGGGGAAGTCTGCAGGGAATGTAAGAGGGTGACTCTAGTAGCAGCAGGGGATATGGAGCCTGAAGTGGCTACCTCCTATAGCCAGGCAGGATTCCCAGTAGAGGGATAAGGGCACCAACCCACCCATACAACCTTCAACCCAAAATTTATCCTGCCTACAAGAAGCTCAGGGACAAAGATAGAAAGGCCAACCACTGACTGGTCCAACTTGAGAGCCATTCCATGGGCAAAAACCAGCCCTGACACTATTAGTGATACTGTTATGCTTACAGACAGGAGCTTAGGAAGTCTTGTGGAAGATATAGGAGAAGGATTGAGTAGCCTAAAGGGAAGAGAAACTCCACAGGAAAACTAAGACTCAACTAATCTGAATCCTTGGGGACTCCCAGAGACTGAATCACCCACAAAAGAGTATGCAAAGGCTGGGCCTACCCCCTCAGAGCCTATACATATGTAGCAGTTGTGCAGCTTGGTCTTCATTCAGATCCTGCAACAACTGCAGTAGGGGCTTATCCTGACTCTGTTGCCTGCTTATGGATTCCTACTCCCATAACTGGTCTTTTTTGTCTGGTCTTGAGATGCCAGGATCTATTGTGTAATAAAAATACCAGGTGTCTCTTAAAGTTTTGCCAAAACAATTCTATGCTCAAGGGTTTTCCACAAGACAACAATTGTTGCTTAGACATAGCCAATAATTTGAACAAAAACTGAATATCTAAAAGACCCTTGCTTTTCCAGTCCCTACCAAAGAATTGCCACGTGTGTGAATACCCCAGAAGAAAGGGGCTTCATGCCAATGTTCTCCTGGGTACAGGTGGCTGACTGTGAAACTGCCACTAATTCTTGTGGAGGGAACATCTACCAACATGGAGGCACATTCCATAAAGACCCTGAGCACTCTGTCTGTATCTAGCCTACTGGATATGCTGAAAAGTTCTGTGAGATGAATAACAACAAGTGGCTCCCAATGCTTACTACAATGGGGTTGTGTGCCAGGATGAAATGAAAGGCTACTCCTGCTTCTGTGTGACTCCACCCAGCAGCTGACAGAAACAGATGTATAGACACACAGCCAAACATTAAACAAAACTAGAGGAGTCTTGTGGAAGAGTTAGGGAAAGGACTGAAGGACTCAGGAGGATTGGGACTCCACAAGAAGACCAACAGAGCAAGAACCAACCCTGACACTATTAGTGATACTGTTATGCTTACAGATAGGAGCCTAGCATAGCTGTCCTCTGAGAGGCTTCACCTCACAGCTGACTAAAACAGATGCAAATACCTATAGCCAAACATTACATTGAGCTTAGGAAGGCTTGTGGAAAATTTGGGAGCTCTCAGAGACTGAACCACCAACCAAAAAGCATACAAGGGCTGGGCCTAGCCCTGCCCCCCACATATATAGCAAATGAGGAGCTTGGTCTTCATGAAAGTCCCACAACAACTGGAGTGGGGCCTTACTCTGACTCTCTTGCCTGCCTGTGTATCCTGTTCCCCTAACTGGGCTGTCTTGTTTAGACTCAGGGGAAAAGGATGTACCTAGTCCTAAAGTGACTTGAGGTGCCAGGGTGGGGTACCCAAGGGGGAACCTCCCCTCTCTCAGAGATAAAAGAGAGGGGTATAGGGGGAAGGGCCATGTGAGAGGAGGAGAGGGGGTTGTGGTCAGGATCCAACATAAATTAATTAATTAGTTAATTAATTAATGAAAAAATATAGACTTAAAGCCAAACAATTACACTTTATAAACTAAGAAAACTACAAAACATTAATAACATTAGTAACATTCAAATGAAGTTGAATGACAGACAACTTCAAGTCAAGAGCTGAACAGACTTCAAGTCAAGGGATGAACTTTCTATACAAAAGCATTGGTCAGAAGAATGCCCATGAGACATGTAATTGATGTTGACCCTATGTAGCCTCCTTTGGAAATTTCTCAGTGAAGAGACATGAAATTCATCCATCCTGTACTTCTAGTTCCTAGCATTCTTCCTTACACCCTGTGCAAGCCTTTCAGGCCAGCCTTAGACATATAGTACCAATGTCCAATGATCAACACCTGCTAAGTTCTATTAGAAAAGGATGAGCCTTAGGTTTATTGTGAATTAAGAATTGTAAGTCAAGATTATAAACAAAAATATATTTTTAATATTTAAAAACATATGAAATTATTTATCATTATACACACATATATAAAACAAATGAAAACTCAAAATAATGTGGCCAAATCATAATACAATGCTGAGTTAGCAGTATAAATGAAAATTAGATAAACAAAAACCATGAGGATTATAATCCTGTACAGAATGCAAACATAATAGTTTTCAATACTATTAAGAATAACCAAGTTAAAAATAAAATACTTTCAAGGAAGCCAGAAATTTTAAGATGAGTTGTCAGGTATATTACTTAAAGTTATTAAGAAAACTGTAAAAAGAAGCTGGTTAGTTCAGACAACATTTTTTTTGTGTTTCAAAAAGTAAAAAACGGCATGCTGAATTTAGGCAAAAATAGATTAAAAAGAAAAACTCTTGCACTACTCTGTTTCTCTACAACATTAGGATACAACTAAACATGTTTCTGAAATCACTATATAGAGAAAAATCAACTGTTAATAAAACCAGAGTGTATAATAGTGGGCAATTGGATGCCATCCTGCAGGGTGACACACAAGTGTCACAGAAGTGTGAATGCTCTGACATGCCTCATCTCTACCTGCTGCATTTTACTTCCAATTGTTACATGAATTTACAATTTCAGTCTTTGTGAACTATGGAAATAATTCACAGTAACCCATACAAAGAAAAAATGTGCAGCTCTGAAAATGATAAAAAAAAAAGACCCAAAACTGACTGAAATGAAAAGTTCTGCGTGGTATTTTATTAAGAGAATATAATGTTACATAAATGTCACATAGTTTTACAGAATGTAAAAATGTAATAAGTATATTCTACTACATGCATGTATGAGGATATGCAGAGTGATATGCACAATTACATCAGAATATTCAGTAAAGATTTTAATGAATGAAATGAGAAATGATTGAAAACAAAGAACATTATGTCTTCTTTATAACCTGTTTGTTAGGTTTTACTTTTTATAGTATGTTAATTTTATAATTTAAATAATCTAAACTGAAAATAAACAAAGCCAGCTAATACATATCATGTGGAAATTTATAACATTGATCCTTTAATTTATATTTCTGAAATGTGTGGGAAAATACATGCTACATTATTCAAATAGATGTAAATTAAGGAAAATATTTACATAAAAAGTCTGACTCATGTCATGCTAAGATAATGAAACACTCTCCATGGCAACCCATTTCATCTTCTATCTCAGGAAGATTGTGCAATAGGTCATTGAGAAGAGAGATACCATTTGTAAGTGTTTGATTTTAAAACATGTCACTTAATTATTACCAATCTGGGACACTCAACTGTCTTATTATGTGTCCAAACAGCATTTAAATGAGAAAAACACAATTTAGAATTAATATTATACTAATACATAAAAATGTAGCCAAAGACAGGCCATAAGAGATTTGTTAAGCACCAGTGTATATAAAAACAAATAGCAACACATGAAAAACAAAATCCCTTAAAATGTTAAGAGCTAGAATCTGGACATATGTGTATGCAACAGGAAAGGAACTACCAATAAATTATCTCAGAAATTACATGATCAGCAGTAGTCCACAACTAGAAAACAAAAACCTTTTGTTAGCTACAACTACATCTCTCAGCCTGAGCATCATGAAAGGTTACCTGAAAAGATCAGAGAATGCAAGTGTATTTTATGAATCTGGTGGATTATTATATAAACAATCTCTCATGAGGACACCATTTTTTAAAATGAGCTTATACTATATAAATTAGGGGAAAGATAATTAATTTCTTCAGCAAATCAAGTCTATCAAACAAATAATGTTGAAAACATGAATAGATTCCATCCATTTAGATTACATGGTGTTGTTCACAGTATGACCAGGGTTCTATAGACAACCAGATATGAGTCTAGAAGCAGGACCCTGGTCTTCCATTACTGAAAACATCTTCCTCTTGCTTTAAACTGGACTACATCCCTCTCACTTTAAAGCAGTATGAGAAACTTCATCACTTGACTTTTAAGAGAGGGTCTTGCTATATTGCTCAAACTAGTCTCAAATTCATTATTCCCTTGCCATATCTGGCTAAGTAAAAAATTTACACATAGAAAAAATGTATTTTTATTCAATACAATGGTCAGACCAAGGAGATTTTTACAAATAAGGCAGTTTACATTGCAACTATGGACACTATTTTAGGATAACACACACACACACACACACACACACAGAGAGAGAGAGAGAGAGAGAGAGAGAGAGAGAGAGAGAGATGGAGAGGGAGAGAGGGGGAGATGGAGAGGGAGAGAGATGGAGAGGGAGAGAGAGAGGAAGAGAGAGAGAGAGGGAGAGAGATACACACAAAAACACAAATTAAGTAGATTAAGTATCAGATCTTCCTATAGGGTAAAAAGGCAGAGACTTTCTTTCCCCTCTACAGGAAGAAACATCCAGGACCTTGAAGCATTGCATCATTTTCTCAAATGTAGCAACACTGGCCATATGGCATGGTTCAAGCCATGCTGAGTGACTTTTGGACAGGGCCACTAGCAAATACACACAACCTAGTTAATTATAGCCAGCCACTGATCTGTCGGCTAATGGTGTTTACAGGAAATAAAAATTGTGAGGATAAGAAATGAGCAGCATGGTAGAAAATTAATCCACAACACGTAATTTCCTTCCCTGCACACAGCTTCACTGAGAGGAAACCTGAGGACTCACCACCTGTTCAGAGGTTTGGTTTCTGGGAGATTTAGGATTGTCCACAGCCAGAATAAGAGTGGCATTTGTGTGTCACATAGTAAAAAAAAAAAAAAGTACCAGGATAAATCAAAGTAAATCTTGTGATCTAAAGAATGAACTGATAAAATAGTTACATTCTCTGGCTTAATTTTAGTAACAGATATTTTGTGTGTACTAACTTAGAACATCTGAAATTTAATAAGCAGGATATAGTGTTCTTTCTTATGCTGCTTCATGACCAGTCTGATTTTCATTCTCTTTATGGCCTTTAAATATTTTTTTCAATAAGTATAATTTTAATGTCTCTTTCATCCAAGTAATCCTTTCTCTTGTTTTCCACTATTCCTTGGTTTTCCTATTTATTCATGACTATTTTATTTATTAACAATATTGATCTAGTCACTGAACATCTTTACTTGAATCCAAATCCAATCAAATTTCCTTCCATTTGACTTTCAGTAAATTACCTCATTTTTGAGCTTCACTTTATTTTATGATAGAAAGAAGAGAAGGAGAGAGGGAAAGAGGGAGGGGGAAAAGAAAGAAAGAAAGAAGCAAAGAAAGAAAGAGAGAAAGAAAGAGATGAAGAGAGAGAAAGAAAGAAAAAAAGAAAGAAAGAAGGAAGGAAGGAAGAAAAGAAAGAAAGAAAGAAAGAAAGAAAGAAAGAAAGAAAGAAAGAAAGAAAAAAAGAAGCCCAGAAAGACAGAAGGAACAAAGGAAGTAAAGAAAGACCACATTAGGGGAGCATTTTTCAAAAACTGTGCTGTAAAATCATTACAAACAAAAAACATCAGGTTCATCTGAATCTAGATAGGCCGTAGATCTGGGGGAACACCTACTACAATTATTTTTCTAAAGTAAAATATCTATAAAATGTTTCCTAGAGGCAAAATTCTATTTCTATATATCAGTGTCGTACTCAGCCCTCATCAGAGAAACTTCTTTTTGCAGTAGAAAGGAAATAGCACAGGGACCCACAACTGGACAACATGCAGAGAGTAGGAGACTTTGGTGAATTGTCTATATCTATCCCCTCCCCTCAAGGCTCATGAATCTATAAAAAAGAGGAAGTAGAAAAATTATAAGAGTCATAGGTGGCAGATAACTTCAAGGAAACAACATCTAACCCTAACCCTGATACAACACAACTTATATATATATAAATTCTGAGAGACTATAATGCACATGCAAGACCTACACAAGTTAGAATCAGATAAAATCCCAGCACTGAGAAAAGGTATTGAACACCAAGTTCCACCTTAATCAAGAAGCTATTTGCAACTGATACCTACCAAGAAAGAAAAAATCAGTTTTCTTCAACAGACTATCATTGGGTCTATCAACCCCACAGCCAAGGTCAGTCCCCGTGCCCAGGAATGATTTGTCAACTTAAATAGACTTCCTATTTTTAATGTGTGTGTATGTTTTTTTTGTCTTATTTTGTTATTTTTATCTTAGTATTTTTGTTTTCTTGGTTGTTTTATTTTCCCATTTTTGGTTTTATTGTGGTTTTGAGAGATATGGAGGAGAGAGAGAGAGAGAGAGAGAGAGAGAGAGAATGTGAAGTTGGGAAAAAATGAAGAGAATCTAAGAGGAGTTGGTAGAGGGGAAGGAATATAATCAAAATATGTTGTATGACAATTTGTGAATAAAAAAGAATTTATAAAAGCCTCAGACTTTTAGAAAATTCTCAGCACCCTGTCTACCAGTGCTTCTTGGACCCATCCAACTTACATATAAGACAGATACTTCATTTGCCCTTCCTTTCACTGGAAATTCCCTCCAACTACGTATTATTATATTTTTTTATTCATGACTTGGTGAGGAGATATCCTCAATATGTAGTTGTTATAGTATTGTGATCCCCATATTATTCACTTGTCCTTCTGTGAGTAAAAATTTTTTCTTTATTTCTAAAGACCTAGGGAATTGCTACATGTAACCATGGCTACTTTGTGCAAGCTCACTAAAATGTTCTTTTCTTTCTAATAAATTTGGAATTCTATTAGATATTTATTAATATCCATTATACTTACTATGATGCTCATTTAAACAAGAAATAAAGATTATTTATTGTATGCTTGAGTTGTTTATGATATGTGTTTTTGAGTGTGTGTGTGTGTATGTGTGTGTGTCTGTATATTACTAGTAATTGATTCTAGTTTATCTGGTAAATGCATTACCACTGAGCAACATTCTCTGGCATGTTTGCTTGAATTTTTGAGGAATCCATCTAACAAGACTTTGCAAATCATTAAATAAAGAACTAAAATGATAAGTTTACAGGGCTGCTTAGAAGTTTTCACTAACACTTAATGATTTGTATAACAGATTCTTTTATTTGAGTACAACTTATTAAGAAGGTAATGCTTATCTGACCAAGAATGTACCCACAAATACACACTTGGTATTTGTTGATTAACAAAAGAACTGTTAAGATACATAGCAGCTATGTCTCACATAACAAGTTCTGCTTTTGTTTCTCAGCCACTAACTTAATAAATTATGCCTATTTATCTTATGGTCATTGCAAAAGATTGTCTTTGCTCATAAGGATATAATAGATTGCTCAAACAATAATAATAAATTCAACAGAAATATGCACAAAATTTACAATAATTAGAGGTATATTGATCTTACATAAACATATTAAAAATTTTTGTTGCCTACTCCAGAAACACTGTACAAATTTACAGCATTTTCTCCTAAATATATTCAATTATACATGTAATTAACAGTTATCTCTATCAGTTTGACATGTGGGCAATGCTTCCCATAATGCCACACACAAAGTCACTACCTCCCCCCAAGACAATAACTCTTTATTCTAAATCTAGAATTTTATAATCTATCTTTGGTATATTTTAAAGATCTGAAAATACTAGTAAAAATTTAAACCATGATGTTTGTAGTAGGTGGTGTTTATTTTTACAAAATCTAATATTTTTCATTTAAACATAGAATGATTCTTCTATGAATTTTCACTTTAAAATAACTTAAAATATTTAAAAATAATAGAGATAAAAATGAGTTTCAGAATAAAGAAAATGAATTTCAGAATAATGAACTAGATGTCCAAATATGTGAATTTCATTGGGAAATAACTTGGCCCCGAACCCTGTAGATTTCAAGTCCTTGAAAAGAACTAGAGAGCTTCAGAGATGGCTCAGCAGTTAAGGCTGCTTGTTGATCTCACAGAGAACTAAAGTTAGGTTCTCAGCACCCAATTCTAGTAGTTCAAAACTACCTATGTCTCCAGATCTAGGAGTTACAGTACTCTCTTCTGGACTCCATGGGCACCTGCACTCAGAAATGAATGTACTTACAAGTACACATATATGCATACTTATTAAAAATATAATTCATTTAAAATAATTTGTATCTCAGACTTGTATTTCTGATGAACTTATAGACATCAGGACATCCATGATTCTTAAATCTTGCTCTCTATCATGAGTCTACAAGGTTCTAAATACTCAAAGAAAACATTTTCCATCTATTATTCTTTCTAGGGCTGGATTTGTGGAAAGATATTGTGTAAATTTGGTTTTCGTCATGGAATATCTTGTTTTCTTCATCTATAGTAATTGAGAGTTTTGCTGGGTATAGTAGTCTGGGCTGGCATTTGTGTTCTTGTAGGGTCTGTATGACATCTGCCCAGGATCTTCTAGCTTTCATAGTCTCTGGTGAGAAGTCTGGTGTAATTCTGATAGGCTTGCTTTATATGTTACTTGTCTTACTTCCCTTACTGCTTATAAAATTCTTTCTTTGTTTAGTGCATTTGGTGTTTTGATTATTATGTGGCAGAAGGAATTTCTTTTCTGGTCCAGTCTATTTGGAGTTCTGTAGGCTTCTTGTTTCATGGGCATCTCTTTTTTTAGGTTAGGGAAGTTTTCTTCTATAATTTTGTTGAAGATATTTATGGGCCCATTACATTGGGAGTCTTCACTCTTTTCTATACCTATTATCCTTAAGTTTGGTCTTCTCATTGCATCCTGGATTTCCTGGGTGTTTTGGGTTAAGAGCTTTTTACTTTTTACATTTTCTTTGACTGTTGTGTCAATGTTTTCTATGGTGTCGTCTGCCTCTGAGATTCTTTCTTCTATCTCTTGTATTGTGTTGGTGATGCTTGCATCTATGACTCCTGATTTCTTTCCTAGGTTTTGTATCGGCAGGGTTGTCTCTCTATCTGATTTCTTTATTGTTTCTACTTCCATTTTTAGATTCTGGATGGTTTTGTTCATTTCCTTCACCTGTATTAGAAAGTAATCTTTCAACAAATCCACACAAACCTTATTCCACCTCTTACAACAAAAACAACAGGAAGTGACAATTACTTTTTCTTAATATCTTAATATGAAAATTAATATTACCATCATACCCTAATCAATTGAAATCCAAAAATATGAGGAATTAGAAATTTGTTGATTGTCATCCAATGGTCTCTCTAATTTTGTAATGGAGAAATAGGTCCTATATTGTACAATCTATATACACTTTCAGCTTGTTTGTTTGTGATAGTATCTTGCTTTGTACAACATAAGCGTCTTGAAATATTGCTTCTCCTATCTCAGCCTCTCTATTAGTAGTATTGTTTATTTCATGTTTTTACACCATACTATGGTTTTCAGAACAGCTTATATATTTCAAAGGTATTTATATACCTAAAAGAAATATAGACAATTAACTTGGGAGGTGACTTGTTAAGAGAACAACAAAGAGTAAGACTGAATGCTTTGCTTGACGTTTGTAACTCTTGTATCAAGTTTGAAGAAGAAGACTTTATAAGTTACTCTTTCTCTGAGATAAATGCTTTTCCAAATTATCACAGCCAATGAACCAAATTCTTACCCTCACCTAATGTCTGTGCCACCCTCCAAGCAGAACCATTGTTCATTGAAACAGTTGGTGAATGGCTTTATGGATAGACCATCTTAATACACACACCATTACCATGCCCACTCGTCTACTCCAGTAAAGTCTGCAGTGTCAGGCTTGAAGGCCTGATCATGGACCAGAGGCATACAACTTCAAAGGGAGTTTGCCTCCTGGGTATTCAGTCAGTTGCTGGAATCTCCTAACTCAGACGTGTTCTAGATTAGTCTTTCCAATACACAACATGCCTTCTTATTCAGGCATAAAGGTGCCCCAAGAAATGATTTGTAAATAGTTAAAACTAAGATTAAACATTGTTCCCTGGACAGCACAGCATTCTAATATATCTTAATTTAATACCAAGCAGCTGTTAGCTTGGAACTTCTCACAAGAAAGCTGCCTTATCAGACAGGGTGTCCTCAGTGTTAAGAATAGAGATCAGGCACTATTGCTAACTGTAAACCATAGTTAGAATTCTCAGAGCAGTCCCACAGAAGATAGAATTGTTTTACATACCAGAGAGTAATTGAAGGACTTCCCTCACTTAAGGGCATTCTCTGGTGCTTCCCTCTGACAGACCCAGAGAATTAGCTTGGGACTGCCAAGATAGCCCCAGCGGAAAGGGCACCAGTGATCTTCAGCTTTGCACCTGGATGCCTGATCTTGCTGACCTTGATTGTGGCCCTCACCTGCCTACGTGACTTTTGTCACTCGCCCTGTTTTCTGTATACTTTATAAGCCTGAATTTTACCTTGTGCAGAGACACATTCAGATTCGAGATTTCGAGCATTAGAGACAGAGCATTCGAGCTTTGAGCTTCCTGTGGTCCGCAGCCCCCTGAGCCCAGAGTGCTCAGCCTGGGGGGAGGGGGGTTGCAGCACGTGTCCAGAAGAGATGGCTGCTTTAGACCCAGTGTGTTTCAGGTGGCCTCAGATGTACCTCGACTACTGAGTTGCCAGATTTTTCATTTCTCTTGTGTAATGACTATAAAAGCCTGATGCCATTTTTAAGAAATTCACTCAGACTTATCACTTCCTTGTGTCGACTCTGTTTGTCACTCACCAAATTTTTTGCCCACCTGACTAGAACTCTCATCCCGTGGAACAAGAGGTCCCTGGCAGAGAACCCAGTCCATGGCACACCATTTCTTAAATGAATGTAACCTGTTCTCTGTGGGCTGGTAATAAAGTCACTCACTCAAGTCAAATAGCTTTGACCATAGCAGGAAGTCTGTATCCAAAAATCATGCCTACAATTCATTCCTTGGTGCAGCAGAACTGTCAACTCTCAGCTTAGCTATGATGGAGGTAAAATCCTATGGTGATATGAGGGTCATTGAAGTACAGCCTTATTACAATGAAATCCAATGTCTAAAAATTCTTTTTATTTTGGGCTTGTACCACAGTAAGAACCAAGATTTTAAACTCTACTAAATACAAAACAAACAAACAAACAGAAAGACTATATATTTATGTTCATTTAAGAAAATAATAGTAGTGATGTATTATTTTGAAATATACAGTTAATATGTTTGGAGTTATTTAAAACATATTGAGAAAAACATGTATTTTCAGTATTGCTGTAGACAAGCATATACATAAGACTGTTAAATTGATTGTTGTTTTATATCAAACAACTTGTATAATACTCATTTTTATTGTTATAATATTTTATAAATTTTAAGGAATATGACAAAAAAGGTATCGTAGGTATTGAAGGGGGTCTCTGGAAGGAGTTGTGGTACCAAAGGGAAACAAGAATGTGATTTAATTCTATTTATTTAAAATATGTTTTTACAACATGAACTAACTAGTACCCTCGGAGCTCCCAGGGTCTCAACCACCAACCAAGGACTGCAC
>NW_022196915.1:109384440-109429772 GCF_008632895.1 Mastomys coucha
TGGAGGGGAAACTGGGAAAGGAGAAATTCGCATGTAAATAAAGAAAATATCTAAAATAAAAAAAATGAGTATTATAAAAAAAATAAAATAAAATAAAATAAAATATGTTTTTAAATGTTAACAAATTCAGATAAATTGAAATTATGTAACTTTTCTCATCATAATGCAATAAAAGTTTAAAATATATATATATATATATATATGTATATATATATATATATATATATAACAAACAATAAAAAAAAGAAAATATTTTTCCCCAGTTTCTATGATTACACAGCTCCATTAACCACTCTGGCTCCAAGCTAACTCTTTCTAACAATCTTTCCAAGAGTAGCAGAAAGTAGAATTACTTGGAAATAAAGACACATGACAAAATGTGAATCTGTTTATCTCTAATAATCTTAGGCTGAATTTATTAACAATACAGAGAAAATTCTAAGAAAAACCTTTACCATATAACTTAAGCTACTTTCCTTTCACTGTGCATAGATTAAAGTGGCAGCTGCTTTTTTGAATTGCTAAAGGAAAGGAAACCATTTTTTAGTCAGATTCTGTAGAATGTATTTCAGTAAACTAACCAGTCTGACACTTAATGTTCCTATCATTAGTAAGGAGACAAAAATGTGTTTAGAGAGTCTATATGTAGAAAAATGAAAATAAATCCATATTTATCACCTTGCACAAAGCTCAAGTCCTAGTGGATCAAGGACCTCATCATAAATCCAGATGCACTGAACCTAATAGAAGAGAAAGTGGGAAAGAGCCTCAAACTCATTGACACAAAGGGAAATTTCCTAAACAAAATTCTTATGGCTCAGGCTTTAAGATCGACAATTGATAAATGGGACCTCAAGAAACTGGAAAGCTTCTGTAAGGCAAAGGACATAGTCATTAGGACAAATCAGCAACCTACAGATTGGGAAAAACAATCTTCACTAACCTGACATCTGATAGAGGGCTAATATCTAAAACATATAAAGAATTCAAGAAGCTAATCACCAAGAAAGCAAACAACCAATCAAAAAAATGAGGTATAGAACTGAACAGAGAAATCACAATAGAGGAATCTCTAATTGCTGAGAAGCACTTAAAGAAATATTCAAAGTCCTTAGTGAACAGGGGAATCCAAATCAAAATGAGATTCACCCTGAGATTCCACCTTACACCAATTAGAATTGCTAAGACCAAAACCTTGGGTGACAGCACATGTTGGTGAGGATGGAGAAATAGGAACACCTCTCCATTGCTGGTAGTCTCAAACTGGTAAAACAACTTTAAAAATCAATCTGGAGGTTCCTCAGAAAATTGGAAATATATCTACCTGAAGACCCAGCTATATCACTCTTGGACATATATGCAAATAATGCTCCACCGTGCCACAGGGGCACATGTTACACTATGTTCATAGTGGCCTTGTTTGTGATGACCAGAAGTTGGAAACAACCCAGATGTCCCACAACAGCAGAATGGATACAGAAAATAATATGGTTCATTTACACAATGGAATACTACTAAGCTATTAAGAATGAGGATAATGTGAGTTTTGCAAGCAAATGGATAGAACAAGAAAATATCATCCTGTGTGAGGTAACTCAGACTTAAAAGGACATGCATGGTATATACTCACTAATAAGTGGATATTAGCCAAAAAAGTACAGAATACCCAGGATACAATACACAGAACTCTAAAAAGGTTAACAAGCTGAAAGGGTCAAGTGAGAATGCCTCAATCTTACTTGGGAAAGAGAAGAAAACAATCACAGGGAGTGAGAGTGAGAAGGTAGGAAGAACCTGGGTGGGAAAGGTTACAGGAAGGGGAAGAAGGAAATATGATCAGGTATTAGGGGTAACAGGACTGAAGCCCTGACAGCCAGCAGAAATAATGAAAACAGGCAACCTAGGGAGGTAGGAGGTAGGGGGACTGTCTAGAATGTACCAGAGACCTGGGAGGTGAGAGACTCTCAGGATTCAAAGGGAAGGACCTTAGATGAAATGCTCTACACTTGGAAGAGGAAACTTGTAGAGTCCACTTCCAGTAGAAAGATAGGACATCAAATGGAGAGATGGGGTTGCCATCCCACAGTCAAAAACTCTGACCCAGAACTGTTCTTGTCTGAAAGAACTGCAGGGATAAAAATGGAGAAGAACCTGAGGGAAAGGATGTACAGTGACAGGCCCAAATTGGGATCCAGCTGAAGGGGAGGCCCCAAGGCTTAATTCTATTGCTGAGGCTATGGTGTGCTCACAAAAATGATCCTATCATGACTACCCTCTGAAAGACCCAACAAGCAACTGAAACTATCAGATGCAGATATTTATACCCAACCAATGGACAGAAACCATTGACTCCTGAAGTTGAATTAGAGAAAAGCTGGAAGAAGCTGAAGAAGAAGACAACCCTATAGGAAGACCAGCAGTCTCAACTAACCTGGTCCCATGAAATCTCTCAGACATTGAGCCACCAACCAGGCAGCATACACCAGCTGATATGAGGCCCCCAAGATATACTGCAAAGGACTGCCTGGTCTGGACTCAACGAGAGTCCCAGGGAGTGGGGATATCTTGTGGGGTGGGGTTTGGGGACATCCCCTTGGAGATTCAGGGGAGGAGGTATGGGATGAGGAACAGTCAGATGGACCAGGAGGGAGATAAAGGCTGGACTGTAAAAAACGTGGAAGAATAAAAAAAGAGAGAGAGAATATTTACTAAAATAAATGAATACTATTGCAGTGCTGTGGTCTCTCTTAACTACTTAACTACTGACTACTATTAACTATAGAATTCTGAGACTTTCTGTTGTCTAGCTTAAAGATTAATGTATATACCAAAAGTACCTTAGCAAATGCCTCTGGGAATCTTCTCCAAGTTACTGACAATTTATAAATTATTACATTTGATGCAGGACATCAAATTAAAAAATTGTAGCTCCAAAAATCATAATTTATTCGCTGTCTGTTCACAGAGGTTTTTTTTATTTTAAGAGGAGTTTTTAAAGCCTTTGAGGTATTATTCAAGCTGCCTAGACACCACATAACTGTCATGGCATAAAACAATCTTCCTTCTAAAACACTGCAGAAATGTGTATGTTTTATACATCTTAAGCTTTGGGTTTTTTTTAGAAAAATTTTATCTAAGCAATATTTTATATAAGCAGGCAAAAAAAACACATAAATGATGTGTTATTAACATGACAGTATTAACTTGATTAATTTGATAGTAAATGATGCAAAAAATAGAGGTTACAAGGTATGAGGGTCATCATAATAGGAAAAAATACTGAGACTGGTTTGGTATTATGTTGATGGGCATCTTTGGTGATTTTCACTCTATAAAATTGATTGAGATAAAAATGTAACTGTTATTAAGCCAAACTACAAGCAGCATCACATAAAAGATGATACAAGGCTTAACAATATGTATGAATTCTTCAGTTTTTACTTCTACTATTTTATCTGTACACTGTGCATTAAATTTGCCAACATTCCCATAATATAGCAAATTTACCTGCTTTACTTTTAAATGAATAATAGTCAATGAAAAAATAATAACTGATAAAAATCTAATTTATAATGAATGCCAAGAAACTTTATTCTATAAATCAATGTTAACTTTTATATTTCATTTAAAACAACACAAGGGTCTTAAGTCCAATTAGAGAGTTATTGGTTACTGGCAAGCTATGTGTGCCACCACTACTGCATCCTTGGGGTTAATGTGTCATGCTGGTCATTGATGTGATTCATAGGCATCATGACCAAATAGGACTGTTGGTTGCCTCTGGATTCCTTTGGAATCTTGTATGGCGCCTTCTGGTACCATGAATGCTAGTCCTCAGGGAGAAGATATTCAGGTCAGTTTCAGCATAGTGCCTTCTGGGCTCTGTTTTTTGCAGGAACTTAACTTCAACTTCTGAAGAACAACCAAAAGCAATAATCACAGCTTGCTAATAATGTTTTAGGAGTCTCTTAGATAACCCTGGTTAAAAACTCAAGAAAGTGCTTCTTGTGTCTGCTACTGTGGTTTTTGTTATGTGGTCTTTAGCTTTTGGAGGGAGTATTATTAGCCCAGATGGGAAATTTTCATTTAAACTATATATGCCATTTATACATAGAATTACATGTATTATGCATATACATATACATATGTAACAACAGTTAATGACAAAAGAGGCAATTAATTTGAAAAAGAGAAAGGAGAAGCATGTGAGATGATCTGGAGGAATAAAAGAAAACAGGAAATTATGTAATTATTATCTAAATAAAATAATTTATAATATAATGAAATGTCCTTGGATTTAAAAGTATACATTTATTAACAATTATCAAGTTGTACACAAACTGAAAGTTATTCTAGAACTAGAAAAACAATATCTTGTCCTACAAGAAAATGTACTCCAGTCAACTTTCTGTATCAAATCCCTGTCTTTCCTATAGGAATTCTCCATAGACACAAAGCCCTCTTTATCTGTGGGAACAGCTGTGTGTCCCCATGTGAGTCACTAGGGTTTTAAGAGAGTTCTTCATGCACTTATCTTCCTAATTCAGATCTTCTACTCCCAGCATGGAGGTTCTTGTAGACCCACCTCAGAATCCGCTCTACCATTTTCCTTGATCCTGAGGGAAAATTGCAATGGCAAGAAGAGGCCAAAAGAGAGAGGACATCACAATTCTCTTATTCACTGGATCTCACTGTAAAAATGGGAAGAGGTCTGAATTCTAAACTGTTTTTCCACTAGGCTTACAGCTAGTTCACTCCTCTCTGTCCCATGTTGACCTCATAAGAAGTGCTACATGTGTAATTTTTCAGATGCCTTATAAGACTGTGCTAACTGAATGCAGGAATTTGTTTAGTTTATATCCTTAATATTCCTGTCCAGCTCGTTATTGACTATCTATGACTAAAAACTGTGTACACCTGGGATTAACTATCTTTTCAGAGTGATTGGCCTCAAACCAAATACAAATCCTCAATGAAGTGTTTCTCTTGGGATGGGGAGGGTGCTTTAGAAAGCCCATTAGGAAATGTAGCCCAAGCAGGAGACCCAATCAGATGAAACAGTTCTACAACCTGGTTCAGCAGTTGAAATATAATGAAATGACACAGCATGCCCTTGAAATCTTTCAAAGTATCCTACTGCCACCAAAAGTCTATAGACAAAATCCACATGAATCAAGGGCTAGGGGTTTCAGAGAATCTCTATATTCCCAGATGATGACAAAAAAAAAAGACCCAGAGAGGTAAAATGATTTGTGAAGAATTAAGTGACAGCCCTCTCATAAGGTTCATGATTATCTACTACCTGGTAGGCAAAGACAAATAGATAGTGATGTCATCCACTTCCATCCCCACAGTCACTCTGTTCATAGTTAATGCATTTAATCACCTGACTACATAGATTAATCTGGAAACATCAAATACAAGTTAAACCTGCACCATTTTTTCACAAAGTCAGTTCACCCTAAGATTTAGGATTTAAACATATAAGCATATAAGTAGACATACAAGCACATAATAGACATATAAGCAACCTCACAATAAAATATATACTGTATAGGAAGAAAAAATTAATATTACGAATTGCTCTGAAGTTTTCTCTCTGTTGCTACCATAATGTTCAATCTTTAAGTTGAAAATTAAACAATGAAAGCAATAATGACTGTGAAAAAGGAAATCAGAATCCACATAATACAGAAGATTGAATACTATCTGCTTAGTGCAGAGACGAAATATAAACACAGAGGGCACATGAAGTACCCTTCAAGCAGACACTGTGCAACAATATTTATTGTTTATCTCATAACAAATAATGAAATTAATCTCATTTGTTTTTTTTCAGTCCTACTTTATGGTTATGAATGTACTAACTCAGGAAAAGACGTTGGGACAATAAAATTTAAAGTCTGCATAATATTTAGATACTTAAGTTCCAGCAAAATATTATAATTAACATATAGTAGTATTTATTTCCTGGTCCTGTATGTATGCGCAGGTGTGTTGATGGTTAAATGAATAGATGGACATGAATGGAATGGATGGAATGAATAAATAGGCAGAAAGACAGATAATGTCTTTAGATAGGTTAACAGAATGTTCTCATCCTTTTTATATGACATATTTAAATGGAAACATACCAAATAAAGTATCATATTTGTGAACTGCCACCATATTTGACTGCATCTATTTAATTATTCATCTTTTGTCAAGAGTTTAGACCAATTTCCTTCTTGGCTGATAAAAATACTACAATTAGCTAAAAGAATTCACAAAGTGTACATTTTATGATGCATCAGTTTAGCTGCCAAAGTTTTTGTCTAAATGTTCCAAACTTGAGTTTCTCTTGATATCTATTATACTCTATCCCATCCATAATACTATAGTCAATTTTTATATTATGTATCTATACAATAAATTCCATCCTAAACATTTTCCATATTACATATTTTCACAATAATTTCCATGGTATAGCACTAGTGTTGTATGTTATCATCTTCAAAAATAAGGGAAAACTCAACCCTCTATATTTTCCTAGGATTACAATCAGACAGTGAAAACCAGACATGTGGTTGCCTAAGCCCTGATCTGAATCAGTAGAGCATTACCATTTCTCCAAGGATATGTCCCTATGTTTACTAAGCTTGCTATTTAAATCTAAGCATCATTTTTTAAACTGCATGTAAGAATGGGAATATTGATACAGTTGGATAACTAATCAGAAAACCACCCACAGGGAAAATAGTCACCCTGACTCAACTGTCACTGAAGCACCTTCACTCTTTCTCTACAAGACAATTGTCCTACTCCTCTTTTAAAAAATGCAGAGTTCTGTTCATATTTTTCAAGGAAATCATTCAGCACACAGTCATATATTTAAGATATGAATAATCAAGAACTGTAATGTGCTGAAATAAGAATGAATGCAACTGTTACCCATTGCAGATGTGACCCCAAAACAATGCATGCACTTCTCTCACTATTACAGCTATAATCTTAAAGTAGGAATGTTGATCTATCAGCATTATGTGTCTTAGTTAAACATCACACAGAAAATTAGCTTTTACAATCCCCCATGGGTATAAAATTATAAGTTTTTACCTAAGTTTTTCTTGCTCAAACAAGCACATAAATAAGCAAATAAGATAAGATGCTTCTTAGAAACAAATACAGTCTAAAAGTCTAGGACTTTTAATTGTTAATAGCTTGTGCAGAAAATGGAAATTCCATGACATTGGTGCTATTAGCATCCCCTCTCCTGGTAAATGCAGACATGTCTTTGGGGACTATGATGCTGCTTAAGCGCAGGCTTAGTCCTGTAGAGTATGTGATTTAATAAATCAGGAGATAGCTGTATGAACATGGTAAATGGAAATTACCAGTACAGTTAAATACATCATAGATGCAGTTCTGAACATATGAAGTAATATCTTTACTCCATTCAAATAATAGTCCAGACTTAGATCACCAACTGTAGGAAAAAAATGGGCAATTATTTTTGCAGAAATGTCAATTATTGAGGATTAAATAACATATTTGTCTTTAAAGAAAGGTACATTAGAGAAAATGTCACTTTCACAGCTAGCACCGGAGTTTCCCAGAGAAGGAAAAATTGTCTTTGTTTAAGAAAATACCTGTGTAGACTGTTTTAAGGAAGGGAGTATGACTCAAGGGGATATACCCTGTGAAAACTGGAAAACCCAGAGACAACTTGACTGAAGTATACATGAAGTGCAGAGGCTTGGAGAAGGCTCCAAGAGAGGAGAGAGATGATTGAGTAGAGTGTAGTGACTACCTACTCATAGTAGGTTCATCAGGCAGACAAGGAAGAAAATACAAACAAACAGAAATAAACCCTCTAGTTAACAAGTACATTAACTTGGTGAGAATATAATCCTGTAACCTTTCACAAGGTTATATGAACCATATCAGTTGAATTTAGCAGACACCTAAAGTGAACATGAGAGACACCTGAAGCAAAGGGGCCCTTTCTCTTGTTCAGAGTTATGTCTTGACAAGTGTCAACAGCTTAAGACAATTTACCTATTTAATTTACATTACATTTGTGTTTTTCAGGCTCAATCCTTTGTGATTTCTGTTTATTCCACATATGGTTTATTCTTAAACTGTCTTTACATGTATTCTCTAGTATTTCTCTAGATTTCTGATTTCTCCCAACTCTAAATCCCCATTTCCCAAATTATGTTATCATATATCACCAAATGTCATGGGACACATGTTTCCAAACAGTGGCCACAGAGGTCAACCTAGTTAAAATTTATCCTATATCCACCAGGTACCACCCACAACTACACCAAAAGAACGTTCAGTGAATAAAGTACCACCTTCTAGTCCAAAAATGGCCAAAGCCCCATGTACTTCAGCCTTGCCCTTCTTCCTATCTTGTTACTAGCTATCATATAAACAATATAACCCACTTTTGTTTCAAAATTACTTGAAATATCTTAGTGTCATTATTAACTGGGTACATATAATGAATAAATGAATAAATGTTCCCATCTAAAGATATGCACCTTAACCTTCAGGAAACTTGTACTTCATAATCTTATATTGCCTGGGTTTCCTAGTAATGCCCCTCCTATCCAAGCCCAACATTCACCATTAATCTCACACTCAGTCAATAAGAAAACTGGGCTTTCTGAATAGACTGTTTTCAAAATGCATGCTATGAGCATATGCATCAATATGAAAAGAAGGGGAAAGAGAAATAAAAGATGGTAATACAATGTGTATGACATTGGGAGAAAAGACATTGTGAGAGGATGGGACCATCAAGAGGTCTGGAAAGGGAGTGGGACAGAAGCGTGGGGTAGGTGAATAAAAAGAAAGTATAGTGTGTGTGTGTGTGTGTGTGTGTGTGTGTGTGTGTGTGTGTGTGTGTGTGTGTGTGTGTGTGTGTGTGTGTGAGAGAGAGAGAGAGAGAGAGAGAGAGAGAGAGAAAGAGAATTAAAATGTCACAATAAACTCCCTTGCTTAGGATGAGAACTAAAAATAAAATAAAATGTACAGAAAGAATAACCATATGGCTTCTTAACTCCATCTGTCTCATCTTTCAAAGAGATAGACACTATTGTTCTCAAATCTGAAAGTATATAATTAAGGCAGAGACAGCTATCACTGTATTACAACTATAGTACAAGGCATGGAGCCAAGGTAGACCTTTAAAAACAAGTGGTATAGTTGCAGAGACTATAGTACAATGTAGAGGTCCAATGGCAAGGGTTGAGTAGAGAGCACCCTTTGTGAAACTGGAGTTCATGACAAGAGTGTCAAAATGATGTAAAACTAACTTGATCTTATATCTCTGAGCCATTGGTGTGAGATTCTGAAAATATGCTGTGACTGAAAACAAAATAGGTCCCATAGCTTAGATGCCTATCTATGGTTGGGGCAAGTAGTCTCATCCACAGATGTTTTTGATTGGAGAGACCAGGGTTGATAAGTTCCTGCATGCTTCCACCATGCAAGTCCTCAACCACTCTTCTTACTGGATATAGAACACTTACACATCAGCATCACTCTCCCCACCTCTTCAATTCCTTAATAAAGACTTCCTGCCACTTAAGGCTTTCCCATTACATGAGAACTGATCTGGTTCTTCTTCCACAAAGCCTTCCTCGCCTCTTAAAGACTTGAGACATCTACAGTATTTAATGTCACTATATTGCATTCAGTCACATTGCATGGACACTTTTCTACTATTTTGTATGGGTGACTTTCCTGTAAGGTTATTGCCAATGTACTATGATTTCTGTTTACAATTCACATGTGCTTATAAAAGTACCTGCAGTATATTTGTTAATTGACTCATCAAAAAAAACTATGGTTCATGTGTTATATGAATTCTTCCATCAAGCCATTATTCATGGCAAAAATAAAAATATCCAGTATATTCTCATTAATTAACTGTTTCACTAGTGGGTCAGAACTACTATAAAATATTATAATCATCTTGCTGTGTTATTTTAATAAAAAAGATGATGATGATAAAGGAAAGAGGAAGAAAGTGTGGGCACAATCCCTACAATTCCTTAGAAGACAAGCATGTTCTTCCCTCTAGCCTTGTGAAAACACCCTTCACACCAGCCAGTCCTCCTGTCTTTGCTTCATTGTTCACAATAGTTTTAGTATCTGGATTTTAATAGGGATAGCTACTGTCTTCGTCAGTGAACTATTGTTCTGATGAAACTCCGTGACAAAGTATTCTTCCACAAAGCAACTTGGGCAGGAGGCAGATTTTCATTAGTTTGTACTACCACAGAATTGTTTATCATTGAAGGAAGTCAGGAAAGGAATTCAAACAGGGCAGGAATCTGGAGGCAGGAGTTGATGAAGAGGCCATGGGGGAGTACTGCTTGCTTGCTTCCCATGACTTACTCATCTGGCTTTCTCAGAGAAGCCAGGACCATCAGCCTCAAGACCACCCACAATAAGTCTGGCCCTCCCATATCAATTACTAATTAAGAAAATTCTGTAGTCTTCCCTCCAGCCTGATCTTATGGAGGCCTTTTCTTTTTTTAGTATATGTGCTGCCGAAGCGAGCACTTGGAGGCCTTTTCTTAATTGTCATTTTCTCCTCTGAGATGACTTCAGCTTGTGTAAAGTTGACATAAGACTATCCAACACAGCTACCAGGAGAAAGCTTGGAAACTCAAGGCTAGAATCTATATCTCACTACATTCCAGGTTTGCTTAGATATTCTGTAAATCTTGGGAGATGACACAGTACATCTGTGTATGCCATCCAGTTTCACATGATAAGTGTGGCATTGAATAAGACTGGAACCTAGATATCAGAGCCCCCTAAATTTGTGACATTATTTGGGATATAATATTAATCAATATTATATTGCTTTGAAAGATGGCAGTTTTAAGTTGTAAATTCTGTGTTATTGTAATCAAATGCCTGGGGAAAACACACAAAAGTAATGGTTTCTTTTGACTCATCTTCACAGGTGTCAGTTTATTGTCTGGAAAAGGTGTGGCAAAGCAGAGCAGCCCACTTTCTGGGGGCCAGGAACCACTGACAACATGCCTGCACATACTGGCTTTCTCTCTTGGTCTTCTTTTTTTCCATTCAGATCTCTGGCCATATGGGATAATACTTCCCACATTCTATACAGGCCTTCCCCCCTTAGTTAACCCTTCCTAGAAACATTCTCAACCATACCTCAAGGGACATAGTATTCTTCTCCTGCATGGTTCTCAATGCAGTCAAGCTGACTGTTAGAATCAATTGTGGCATAGATACAATTCTTTGTAAAGTTACCTCTACTGAAGCCATGTCTACTTTTAAGTAGACAATGTTTTCTATTTGGGTTTTACTTGATTTAAAAACAAACCCATAAGGCAGATAAAATGACAATTTATATCTCTAGGATGAGAAGATGCCTTTATTAATCAAATATATAATAATGAATCCTTAGTCTTTGAATGTTCTTGCTTTTATTCAAGAGTTCTAAAAAAACATAAAACATTTCCACTGGGTTTTAATCAGCTTACAAAGTAGCAGATTTCTTTATAAAATTTCTTCGTGCACTTAGTTTTAATTGACTCCACCCTCTCTTCCATTTCCCCATCTTTCATGGCTCCCATTCCCTCTATAAGAGACAGAAAATTATCAGTTATAAAACATGTCTAAATTTTCCTGCCATCCCAAATGCTTCAATCCATCACAGAGACTCAGCTTGTGAGGAACAGTTTGTTCCATCACAGTACAACTTTCTACCTTTGTCTTCCAAGTACTTAAGCACTTTTGGTTGCATTATTATTCCAAGCATCTGACACAGTACCTAGCACACAATAGGTACTCAATAATTGCTTGGTTAATGAACAAATGAGAGTCTTTTGAAGTGTGCAAATATACTGAACTCTTTTGAAGATGAATGGTTTAAAACAGTCTGCATCAGAGAACAGTGTTTTAAGTTGAATCTGTCTGCAATACTAAACTTTCGAAGGCTTCTCCATAGTATCTTGACATTTTGTTTATGTTGATACCACTCTGAAACTCTGATTTTTCTTGTACCCAGTTATTCACCTCTTCCACTCATTATTCTTAAATACCAAGAAATACTTCATGCTGCAACATGAAATTCAAATACTACAAACATGTAAATTACCACATCTGAGTGAGGGTTACATCCCCATGGGGCCTTTTATTCACAGTAATTATATGGGAAGCTGATTCAAATGTCCACATTAATATGTATAATTATTAATAAATAATTAGTGTATTAATTATGAAGGTAGAATAGGATATTGGCTTTTAATTTTGTTTAATATTTCATTAGATTGTTCAGAAAACTAGACCAGCAGGATGACTCAGTAGGTAGAGAAGTTGGAAGCCTCATGACCTGAGTTCCAGTCCCAGGATCCAAATAGTAGAAGAGAACATGCTCCTGAAAGATGTCCTCTGACAGACACACACACACACACACACACACACTAATAAATTCAGAGAACTTCTTAAAAGTTTTTTCACTCTCCCTTAAGTGTTACTATGATAAAATTTAAGTCAATTCTTTCTGATACAAGACATTCTTTTTGATTAATTATGGAAAATAGTTCTATAGTTTCACAGATTTGTATAGGTGATGTCTTTTCTCATTTTTAAGTTTGTGATCTCTAATATTTTTCTCTATAATCTGAAAAATATATTTACTTTTCATATTTCTGGATCCAAGAACCAAAATATTAGCCAGGGTACCAGAACCTTGAAGACAAAGTTCCCTTAAGACTAATAAGATGCCTTATTCTGTATTCTTACTTAGCAGAAGAGACCTCTATTGGCTAGCTGTCTGGCATTTCTTTTAGATGAGACTAATTATATTTCTGAGTCTCAATCCTCATGACCTAATCACCTCCCACAGGCTCCATATTTATTTATTTATTTATTTATTTATTTATTTATTTATTTATTCACATTACATCCTGCTCATTGCCTCCTTCCTGGTCGTCCCCTCCCACAATCCTTCTCCCCTCTTCCCCTCTGGGTATCCCTTACAGAGTCTTGAAGTGCCAGAGTGGAGGAATATTTTGTAGAACCTAGAAAACCCAGAGTATTTTTAAATCATTGTCTCTCTGTGTGTCTTTCTGTGTCTCAATCTACTATTTGTCTCTCTTTCTGTCTCTGTCTGTCTCTGTCTCTCTGTCTCTGTCTCTGTCTCTCTCTGTGTGTCTCTCTCTCTGTCTCTCTCTCTCTCTGTGTGTGTGTGTGTGTGTCCATGTGTAAATACAGGTACAAGCATGACATGCTGCACATATGGATGTCAGAAGACAACATCTGGTGTTGGTCCTTATTGTTCACCTAGATTTTAACCAGAGTCTTTTGCTCATCATTGATAGGCCAGGCTAGCTAACCCATAAACTCCAAGAGATTGCCTTTTCTCTGTTTCCTATCTCACCAGAAGACCACTGGGATCATAGGTATGCTCTACTGAGCTGTCTCAGTCTTTACATGAATTCTGGGCATCTGAACACAGATATTTACACAGCAAGCTCTTTACCCATTGAATTGTCTTCCCAGTATAAACTGATAGCATTTAAAAACATTATTTTTTTCCATTTACCATTTTCATGTTAAGAAATCAAAATAAAGACATCAATGAAATTGAGTAATGGTCATTTTATAAGTAGTGAACTGTGTAACTTTTTGTATGTTTCTAAAAGCTGTAAAAAATATATGTTTTTCTAAAAGCACAATTGATACAGGTTTTCTAACTTACAAACTGTCTCAAAACAATCTCATATTTTGCCATGGTTTTTTCTCATAAATCCTCCTTTGTCTTGTATTCTTTTGGCTACATAATATCCAAAAGAGAACAGAACAGTGGCTGTAAATTCTGCTCCTGTGATTTGAAGTGCTCTCACTTGCACGCTGAGAAGTATTACAATGAATATTTTTGGCATCCACTGCTGATAGCAGCTTGGAAACAGCAACACTTGATTCAAAATATAACAAGATATAATAACACATAAATTGAATGCACTAAGGGGGTGAGTGCAACCTGTCAGAGGTTCAGAAATTTTTCATGAGTACTTGGGAGTAAAAATGTACATGTTGAGACCTTCACTATAAAAAGATAAACACCTAACATCCACAAGCACTATGCAATTAAAACAAACTAGAACAAAGTTGCTTTTATCTAATTCTTACAAAGGTGTCTTCTTTAGGAAAAAAAATCTATGAAGGATGTGACCCCAATAAGATACTCACTTCAGGATAGGCAGCGTTAATTTTGTTAGAGGGATAGGCCCCTTTGCCATTGTTTAATGTTTTTGCATTTCATAAGTCTTTCTCTAGGACATTTTTAAAGCCGTATATTCCGAATACATATAATATTAAAGATTCCTTATTTAAAATATTTCCATCTTAGCAGTGAATTTTCTCATATTCATTTTAAGAGACACATTACAAGTATCGATTATAAGAACTACCCTCAAGAGAGGTCCTTGGTCCTGTGAAGGTTCTATGCCCCAGTGTAGGGGAATGCCAGGGCCAATAAGTGGGAGAGGGTGGGGTGGCAAGCATGGGGAGGGGGGAGCCAACAGGGGTTTGTTCTTGTTGTTTTTGTTTGTTTGTTTGTTTGTTTGTTCCTGGGAGGGTAAACTGGGAAAAGAAAAATCATATGACATGTAAATAAAGAAAATATTTAATAATAAAAAAAAAAAGAACTACCCTCAAGTTTCACAACTGGCTCTGTGTTGTACCTTAATGTCCTATCTCATTTTCTTTCTATTGACAAACTAGTTATTTATTTTTCTCCTTGACCATTAATGATATCTTCCTAATTTAATTGTTCTCTAATATTGAAAAATATACTGTTTTTTCCCAATTTCTGGCATTCTCACAATCACCTATACCATATCTATCAAATAATATGTTCATTCTGTGCCTTGGCTGCCTGACCTACCTCTTAAGAATCGTAAGATCATTAAGTGTGTCACCACAGCACACAGAACAATGACTGGGATAAAATAAGTTCCCTTGTTGTAGTTTCACCCAGAAAGGTAACATGATTTAAATGTATACACAGTATCATTTAAAATGTCTAAAAATACCTAAACTTGTGTAGTTTGGGCTTTACTTGTCTATAGATGTCTTTAGCTTAAGTAGTTGACTTATTTCAAGTTAACTTTAAAGGTAGACGGAATACTAGAAATCAAATCATGCCTATACCATGTTCTTCATTGCAGCAGTCATCATTGGGCATTTCATGACTAGTCACACTGTTGTAGATCACAGCTCATGGTAGCTTTGGAATATGATGTTTTGGACATTAAGTTTCTTTTCTGAACCTCTGTACAGATTTTCAGCCTATTCTACACTAACAGCTCCTGTGAATGCAAAATGAATCTGTTAATGCTGTAGATTCTCATGACTTGAGGTAGCCTCAAAGCTATCCCTATAACTTATACAATATGGTATGGCTTGGAACACATTTATATAGTGTTATACAGGATCCTAAAGCTACCTTCCTAGAGGTAGGCAAGGTAGTCATAACTGTCCCATCATAATCATTTGAGGCATTGAGGACTGAAGGCAAGGACCTTGTCTAAGGTCACAGAATGATAGATGTTAGAGAGACATATTGCCCAAGTCCCAGGATTTCTCCTCCAAGATGTCATCACAGTTCCTCATTGCTTCTCCCTAGAGCACATTGTTTTATACCACTGTTTCAATGGACAGAGAACCAAAGACACCTGCATGGAAACAATATATAATACATAGCAGACAGTAAGGGATTTAGCCCATTAGCAACTCCATATTAAATTCACACTAAGACTACCTACATGATGGAGATAATAAAGGAACAGATGAACAAAATATGTATTCATCCAAGGTGGGGCAAAAATAATTTTTTGGGAACACATAAGTAAAAACCAAAATACTTAGGTGCCCTGTTTTCAATGTATTTAAATTAGGTAATATCAGTTTAAGTTTTCAGGAACCAATTTCTGTACATTTGTGGGAATTAGTGAAATTAATATCATTTAATGAGGTAACTGTTTCTCTTTGATATCTCCCTTCACAGATATTTTATGTATAAGCAAGCTTTTGTGGCATCTTTATTTTCTAGGCACAAAGGAAGCCAGTGTTCTCTAAAAGAGATCTCTTTGTGTTCTATATAACAATATTTTCCAATAGGTAGACATAATGAAGGAGTCTGGCTATTTGTTAAAAATGATTTAGGATTTGTGCAACTTCTCCTATAAAGTATAGAATTATGAAATGTCAATTTTCAACTTAGTATACAGAGCCTCGGTTTGTATCATGTTAAAGTTGTATTCTAGCTGAGAGATGGTCTGCTGAGCAAAGGATACAGGATTGGACTTAGTCATCAGTATCATTTGACCTGCTGATAAAACTGTATCCACCACTGATATATGGGAAGTCACATTTATCTGAACCCGTATAGCATGGTATCTTATATGATAGTATTACCATGTATCTTATAGCATGGTATCTTCTCCTGGAAAAGGAGAAGACTGAGTAAAAGCTAAGAGAAGCTAAGGAAGGGTATGTTCATTAGTAATGATATATGTATTTTTGGCCCATTAGTTGACACAAATATACCATTGCTCTGTAATGTTCAAATGAGATTTAATTGTAGTTAACTGCATTATTTTTGCAATATTTGTATAAACCTAAAGGTATTCTGAGATAAGTTTAAAATAAGAAATTCCATACATACTACTGACTTCTATATGTCAGGATCACTTCACTAATCAAAACATTCTCCTACATTTGTTTTATACAGAAATGTGCAAGTAGCCATTGTAAGCCAGACTGGTGGATAAGACCATTCATGTGATAGAATTCTATTCTACATGACAATTCATATGATAGAATTCTACTCCAACCAACACATGCCTCTAGTCTTATTTATGCAGGTAACACATATTATTTTAATTACATAATTGGATTATTACATATTTTCTTTATTTATATTTCAAATGATATCTCCTTTCCTGATTTTCCCTCGGGGGGGGGACCTGTTTCCTCCCCCTCCCCCCTCACCTCCACCTGCTCACCAGCCCACCCTCTCCTACTTCCTGGTGCTAACATTCCCCTACCTTGGGGCATAGAACCTTCACAGGACCAAGGGCCTCTCCTCCCACTGATGATCTACTAGGCCATCCTCTGCTACGTATGCAACTGGAGCCATGAGTCCCACCATGTGTACTCTTTGGTTGGTGGTTTAGTCCCTGGGAGCTCTGAGGATACTAGTTAGTTCATATTGTTGTTCATTCTAAGGACTTGTAAAACCCTTCAGCTCCTTCGGTCCTTTGTCTAGCTCCTTCACTGGAGACCCTGTGCTCAGTAGAATGGGTAGCTGTGAGTTTCTACTTCTGTATTAGTCAGGCACTGTCAGAGCATCTCAGAGAATTGTATTTTGGGTATTCCGAGCTTGTGGGCTAATATCCACTTATCAGTGAGTGCATACCATGTGTGTTCTTTTGTGATTGTGTTACCTCACTCAGGATGATATTCTCCAGATCTATCCATTTCCCTAAGAATTTTATAAATTCATTGTTTTTAATAGCTGAATAGTACTCCATTGTGTAGATGTACCATATTTTCTGTATCCATTCCTCTGTTGAGGGACATCTGGGTTCTTTCCAGCTTCTGGCTATTATAAATAAGGCTGCTATGAACATAGTGGAGCATGTGTCCTTATTACATGTTGGAGCATCTTCTGGGTATATATTCCCAGGAGTGGTATAGTTGGGTCCTCAGGTAGTACTATGTACAATTTCCTGAGGAACCACCAAACTGATTTCCAGAGTGGTTGCCAGCTTGCATTCCCTCCAGCAATGAAGGAATGTTCCTCTTTTTCCACAACTTTGCCAGCTCAGCTATCACCTGAGCTTTTGATCTTAGCCATTCTGACTGGTATGAGGTGGAATCTCAGGGTTGTTTTGATTTGCATTTCCCTGATGACTACGGATGTTGTCCCATGCTTGTGGATTGGCAGGATTAATATAGTAAAAATGGCCATCTTGCTAAAAGCAATCTACAGATTCAATGCAATCCCCATCAAAATCCTAACTCAATTCTTCACAGACTTAGAAAGAGCAATTTGGAGATTCATCTGGAATAACAAAAACCCTAAGATAATGAAAACTGTTCTTAACAATAAAAGAACCTCTGGTGGAATCACCATCCCTTGACCTTAAGCTTTACTACAGAGCAATTGTGATAAAATCTGCATGATATTAGGACAGTAACAGGCAGGTGGATCAATGGAATAGAATTGAAGATCCAGAAATGAATCCACACACCTATGGTCACTTGATCTTTGACAAAGGAACTAAAGCCATCCAGTGGAAAAAAAGACAGCATTTTCAACAAATGGTGCTGGCTCAACTGTCTGTTAGCATGTAGAAGAATACAAATCATTCCATTCTTATCTCCTTGTACAAAGCTCAAGTCCAAGTAGATCAGGGACCTCCACATAAAACCAGATACACTGAAACTAATAGAAAAGGAAGTGGGGAAGAGCCTCGAACACGTGGACACAGGGGAAACTTTCCTGAACAGAACACCAATCGCTTATGCTCTAAGATCAAAAATTGACAAATGGGACCTCATAAAATTACAAAGCTTCTGTAAGCAAAGAACACTGTCAGTAAGACAAAATGGCAACTAACAGATTGGGAAAAGATCTTTACCAATCTTATATCTGATACAGGGCTAATATCCAATATATACAAAGAACTCAAGAAGTTAGACTCCAGAGAACTAAATAACACTATTAAAAAATGGGGTACAGAGATAAAAAAGAATTCTCAACTGAGGAATACAGAATGACTGAGAAGTACCTAAAGAAATGTTCAATATCCTTAGTCATCAGTGATTATTTTAAAAATAATATAATTCCTAAGGGGCATTGTTACTTTTACTGAAAATATTCATCAATTTGGAAAACTTGAAAAATAAAAATTACCAAAAACATTTATTTTAATATATACTTTCTTGTCCCATAAAAGGTGGGGTACCTTGAAATTCAAGGATGATTTATACTGCGATTTCCTACTTCTTTTACATTCCTTTTTACTCAAAAATTCCAGAATCATAATTGATTGTCCAAAGGTGTTAGTTATTCTTTCATGAAGTCAAGTCAGTTCAACCATATTAAAGAACACACCATCTGGGTAACTCAGAGTACAAGTGAATATACATGTTCAATATGAAGTAAAACATTTAAGGTATATGTGTATCTTTTTAAATAATCACTGTGCTTTATTCCAATTGATAACTTTTCAATTAACACATTACTAGTGATCCCAATGGACAAAAGATACTCCATTGGAGGTAATTTTTAATTTTGTTTCTCATACATCAAAAAATTTTAGATTTCTTTCTGAAACTTCCTTTCAAAAAGGAAGTTCAGAAATTTTCTTGTCAAGTCCAGACTTTTGTTTTGTACTGTTTTATTCTATCCTTACCCTGATTCAAACACAAGGGTGATTTTCCAGTTGTGCTATGCTACTTAGAAGAAGTGAACTCTGTAAAGTGGCTTCTCATAGAACAATGTGGTGGACTAGGTGAATATTATAGGAAAAACTCCTAAGGAACAAAGGAGCTGAAAGGTGTTTTTTAAACTCAATGTCTAAGAAAACAACATCATTTCCTTAAATATAAATGATTCTATTTTCAAAACACTCTAAGGAGGAGTCTTAGATGAAAAGTAAGTAACTTCTCTCTCAGTAATAAGTTCTGTACCAGACATATTATCTTTTATGTTAATCTGTTTATTTCATGTTAAAAGTAAAAGGCTTTCCCATTTTACCTTCCCTAATGGAATCCATCTTTCTCAATGATGGTGACAATACTGTTGATTTCTCTGTGTGTAGTAAACTTATCCTGTTTAGTTAAATATTACCAAGTGGTTGGCATTTTCTAACCTAAAACAAAAACAGAAAGGGTATATAGCAATACAATGAGAGGATTTAATTGTTTATTTACAAACACCGCTGTTCACCAAAAGAGGAGAAATGCCCACATAAAATGGTATGCTTCTGTCTGGACAGTGCTTAGGAGGGGTGATTTTTAAAATAGGTCACTTATAAAAATATGCTTGAAATACAAATCCAATGGAAGAAAATGAAAGTTAACTTTGTACTGAAACTATAGAATAGTATGGACAATGCAAAACCAGTCCACTTTGTGATTAAGCAATAAAGTCTTTGTTATGTGCATAGTTTGGCTGGACTGTTTATTTTCCATAGTAACTATCTATTGCCAGGACCACAGGTTGGCAAATAGACAACAGAGCAGGAGAAAAACCAAGTAAGGCGGAAGGCACTGGAACTGGCTTAGTTTTTACACCTGGCATTTTGAACCTCTCCCAGCATAGGTAAGAGTAAGTGTGACAGTGGGAAAAAGGGTTCTGACAGGTCAAAGATAAAACCCCAAGACTTCAATGTTCCCTTCATCTGCTTTGTTTCCCCAGACATTATCCATGAGGCTGAAAGGACAGCAGTATGGAAGAGAAAAACAAGTTGAGACTAGAGCATGTAGAAATTCTCTAAGAAGGGAGGAAGGCTAGAATGAGAATTCTACAACTTGGGTGATACCAAAGATGAATAATAGCCTGCAGGTGTATTTTAGAAACATAAGGAAGAAAAGCCAGTATGTACACTAAACTCACAAATGAGCTAAGCCTTTAAAAGTTCACCAACATTATCCCTAAATAAACTTGTGTTTGTAAATGTATTCCACCATTCATGCATTGGAACCTAAATTATATTAATGGATATTTTAAATCTGTGTGTTATTCACTGCAACTGAGATGCTGACATATTTTGCTCATTTCAATAGTCTTATAATTTCAGATTTGATATGTGAATGAAAATGTTTCATTATTCATCATTTAAAATTGTAATCAGTTACAAATATAAAATATGATTCTTCCATTAATGATCAATAGCCAAAATTTTTATCTTTAAAATCTGGATCTTAATTAGTTGTTTCTTCCAACATTTTTGTTTCTTCTTCAAACCTTCCCTTCCCTTCACCTGAAAATTTTAGCATATATCCCAATTAGCCTTAACTGTCAACTTGACATAGCCTGGGTCAACTGAGAAGGGAAATTCAGGCATGTTCCACCTCACCCAGCTTTTACATAGGTACCAGGAATCTGAACTCAGGTCTTCATGCTCACTAGCAAGCTCTTTCACCCATTGAATCTTGTCAAATCTATGAAATTCTTATAATAATTTCTCCCTAACTCTATATGTCTATTTAGTTACTAACATCTGATCATATTACAAGGATTCTACCACATACAGCAAACAGAGATTCAGCCCCATTATATCAAGAATCTTTAATTTGTGTGTCTGTCTAATATTTCTCATCCATCACTTATAATGTTAGTCATAATGAGATATACAACATACTTGTTGAATTGATTATTTATTACAATACCTAAGGATAATTAATTCAGTTCAGGCTTTCGTGCTTGCTATAATCACAAGAAAACATATTTTTAGAGAGCCTTTGTCAATAGATGATTCCTGACTTGACTTTTCATTATAATCCATGTTCCCTTCCTAACTCCAACAATGCCTCCTCACCACCATATATCTCATTTCCATAAAGGTTTACAGTGATGGTCAGCATACAAAGATTATTTTAAAAGAACAAAAAAGTGATTGTCCTCCTGTTCATTATTTGAGATTTCCTAAAAATAAAATGGGAAATTGGCAAGCACCAGCTCAATCTGACAAAATGTAAACAGTCAAATCAAATAGTTGAAGCCAAATTTTCCATTGAGTTTTGTGTTTCATCCATCTACTTAATTGAAAAACTGTCCATATTGATAAAATTTTCATTTTCCTGAACTTTGTGGACACATTTATAATCAAAAGTAGCATTTTGGAACAGAGTAGCTTTATATTTATGTGGTGCTGACTTTTTAAAAAGTAGTTTCAATAAAGCTTTACATAATGTAAGTGATGTAGAATGACTTAAGAAAAATATGAAACACAATCCAATTGATAGTTTTTGATTTCCTGTTTTGCAAGAAAATAAAACTTGCAACAAACTGTGCTGAAGAGATTAAAATAATAAGACACAGGCTCATAGCTTCTGGGATGACAGAGAAAAGTATAATTTAATAGAAGAGGTAGTCTTCATCTATGACAAGGTGGTAAAAGGAAAGCTTTGATTTCTAAGTTCTCTCATCTCTGATCATCTTGGATTGCTTTACTCAGCCCATCACTCATTCTGACTTTCTGAATTAACCTACTTCATAAAGGTCTATTATCTTTAAGAGGGCTTTACAGGAAGAAAGCAATCTTTCAGCAGCACTGGAAAATATTTCGTGCTTTTCTCCTTCTTCTCAGAACCTTTGTTCATATACCACCAAGCCCCTGTACTCTGATTTTACTGAGAATAAAGAACTCATCAGATGAACAGTATATTTTCCCACAACCACACTTTCTAATGACCTCATGGCCTAACATCCAAGGTGGGATATATTTCTTTGGTTCCTTTGTCTAAATGTCTGCATTTTTAGCTTCCACAGACATTCATATCTCTTCCCTTCATTCTTTCCAATCATCTGGGAAGCTAAAAGCAAGGACTACCTTATCCAGTCTACAAAATGTAGCAATCATTCTATAATTGTAACAGTCGTTTCCCTTTCCTCTGTTTTATTTTCTTCATAGAATTAATCAACATCTTGCATATTTTAGGTGCTTAATGTATGGTCATGAACATTGTATTGTAATGTATGGTCATATATTGTACCATGAGAACAGAGAGGGTTTGACTGTTTGTTTTTACTTCTAAGACTCTCTGAAGAAAACTGGTACAAAAAGGAAATAAATAGTCATTAAATAAGTAATTGAGTTAGAAATTTAGAAGGTATTTTATGGGAATAATAAAAGCTAATACATACTGGGCACTTAGTACCTATAAGTGCCCATATTACATAAGTAGTATAACACATGAGGCCTACTAAAGATAAACACTCTAGCCAGTTTCACTCCAGTAGCATGTTGCCTTTCTAAACTGACTCAGCATTTCTCATTTTTGCTATAGCAGTGAGCCTAGATAATGACTTTTATGTAATTTAAATACTTAATAAGCATTTGCAATCATTATTATTAAAAATCAAAATCCACACAATAGGCAAAACTTAAAAGAAAGCTCATATTCAAACACATAGAAATTATTTGGTACATTTGCCAATAGAGGTATTTACTGATCCTCCTTTGTTGCTTGAGAAGTGGATGATAACTCACTTGTCAATGAAAGGGGCATGGCCTTAACTTAGCTCCAAAAAACTAGTAGCCATATGTTAAGGTTAATGTTCAAGTTGATACAATCTATTTGCCAAAGTACTATCATAACTAGCTCACCATCAGCAACTATATAAACAAGGAAAAATAAAGATTATATCACATCTCTGAAGATAAAAAATAAAAATAACCTATCCCCATCTTTGTCTCTTTCCCAAACCTAGCAAACCCTTGCTAAACGAACAAAGCTGCCAGACGTGCTGTGTGGTTGAGTACCTGCTCTTTTTTGGACCTATCTTCCTGACCCAGATTTTTACTGCTGCTCCAATTCTAAATCCAGACCTACAATTTCCAGTATTGTTAACCCTATGTGGTGCCAACTCTGGATTTTATCTAGTGGTTCTCTCATCAAGCCCGAATTTTCAAAGTAAGCAAAATTAGAATTCTACAGAATAGACTAAGAAGTAAAGAACTGTATGGTGATCAACCATCTTCCAGAGAACTCCAGAGATTTTTGCTTCCAGTTATTCATGTTGTTTAATATTCCCTTCCTCTATCAAATAAATTGGCCTTGAAGTTGAAGAAAAACTATATAGGACATGGTAGGAGCTGCCTTGTACTCTTGGGTCATTTTCTTATGTCATGAGATCATCAAATCATCCCTGTGAAGAAGTCCACTTAGTACAAGGAATTGAAGCATCATATACTATCTAGAACTGACCTGATACACAGGAGCAGCAGCTATCCTTCATACAAGAATCCAAAGAGGGCACTATAACTTCAGCTTCCACAGGAATTCACAACTCAGGAAAGAGTAAGATCCAGATTACCAGAATGAGATAAGCTGAGATACACATAAATTATTGACCCACAGAAACTATTTAAAATGCTAAGAATTTATTCTTCCTTGATGCCACTGAGTGACTGAAGCACCAACAGATGACTAAAGTAAGGCTCCTACAAAACCTATCACAAGGAAAATAAGTCTAAAAGATCATGAGCAAGGAGATGTTACAGCAAGGATAATCATGTAAAAATTTTCAACCCAAGGCCATCAAGATGACTTACAAGTACAGGCCCATCCTGCCAAGCCTAATAGCCTGAATTCAGTCTCTGGTACCCACATGGTAGGAGGTGAGAACCAACTTCTGCAAGTTGCTCTGACCTCTATTCCAAATCCCATGGTACACAGACACCCATACTCAAATGAAATTAACTTGTTCTAGTTTACTTTCATTGCTATGATAAATATGACCAAAAGCAACTTGGGAAGGAAAGTGTTTATTTCGGCTTATACCTCCAGCTCATGGTTCATCATTGAGGAAGTAAGTGCAGGAATTCAAGCAGGAGCAGAAACAGGAAACATGGGTGAAAGCTGTTACTAGCTTGCTCCCATGCTCATGTTCAGCTAGCTTTCTAGTACAGCCCAGGCCCACTTGCCTAGGGATGGTACTCTCTTAAGTGGGCTAGGCCCTTTTACATCAATAAGCAATCAAAAAATGCCCCAAAGATATGACCATAGATCAATATGATTCAGTCAATCTTCACTGAACCTTTCTCAGATAACTCAGAATCTGTCAACTTGACAGCTGAAGCTTACTGGGAAATATATGTTAAAAAATTCAACATAACATCTAAAATTGATTTATATATAAATTTGATATATAAAACAGATCAATAAGAACTGGTCATTTTATTAAGCTTATAATGTTTATGTGAGTTTCCTCATAAGCAGTTTTCTGACTCATTCTGGCCTTCACTAAAGGAAGCTGATCATTTAAGTAAGTTTGTGAAACAGCCAAGCTATATGAAAAAAAAAGGCTTCTGAAGACTTAGAATTCTGAACTCTGAAAAACATTAAGAAACATGAGGTTCTGATTCTAACACAGTAACAACAATCTAAAATATAAATTTAAGTGTTTATCACTTAAATGTGGGTTGGCTGGAGTATAAAGAGATGTGTGCTTACAGAAGCTGCAAAATGAAGGTCAGGATACAGCTGTGAAAGAAAACACTTCATCAAGTCTATCACAGAAACATTCACCTAATGTTGAAATCTTGGTGCTTTTGCTAGGATGCCACTGAAAGGAAGTCTGCGCTGTACTTTCTTATGTGATTATAAGTTTGCTCCAAGAAGCCAACTGAATATAAATATGAATAGCCCTTCTATAGAGAGTTGTACCACTCTCAGTTAATCCTTTTCTTTCCTGACCAGCAGCATCCTTCCAGAGGTGGGTTTAAATGAAGCAACTCAAGGACAAGATGACAGTTTAGTCAATAAAGAACTTGATTGGCAAGGCAAGCATAGCGTGAGGACTGTGGTTCATTGCCAGAACTCAGCTGAAATGTCAGGTGTGATGATAGCAGCAGCCTGAGATCCCACAGCTAGGTAGAAAGAGACTTCAGCATTCCTGGAGCTTTCTGGTCATTCATCCCAATTGATGAGCTCCAGGTTAGGGAGAGATCCTGACTCAAAGAAGGTAGATGGTGTTCTTGAGGATGACACCCAAAGGTATTCTCTGGCTTCTAGTCACATGTGGACATGCAACACATTCATATGTGCCTCTATTTGTGCACATGTACATACATATCAAATTTTTTAAAATCACAAGAAAAGTGATATAAGACAAATAAATCAGAGTACTATTCTCAATCAGTATTCAAATCTTCAAAAGAAGTGAAATGCTGTGTGCCCAATATAGAGAGGTGCCTGGATGTCATCAGTATTTGCTTTGCTCTTGATGTGTCACACATTATAGGAAGTAGAGTTATAAATCCAAAGTGGAAGACAGAAGAACCAGAATAATATTTGGCTTCCCTTTGGAAGTTCAGGGGAAACATTTAGAAGATAAGTTAAATAATTTCAATGGCCTGTCCTGTTCTCAAATAAAGCACTTAGCATCCATCTCCTCCTGAGGGACGCACACTCATTTTGTCAAAGATGTGTTACTTTGATGCTTCCCTAGAAATTAGGCTGTAAATCCCCAGGGGAGTAACTGTGACTATTTATGGCTATGCCTTTGACCATAACTTATTTTGTCCTGTGTTTGACTAATAGATAACTATTAAATGACAGATTAAATGATGAGGGAAATATTCGTTTTCTAGCCTATACATTACAGCCAACAACTTATCATGTTCATCGTCAGTCAGGCAATGTATTAGGCTCCAGTAATGTATAACTCTGGTTATAGAGGAGCATGTTGTCAGCCAGTGCACACAGCAATGTTCAGATGAAGAAAGCTATCATGATTGAGAGAAGACGGAGAACGGAATACTCTGAAAAGAAGCAAGAATAACTGAACAGGGTGCTATCTTAAAAACTACCATTAAAAGTTGTGACCTTTGATTTTGGTCATTAAGTAAAAATAATCATCTGAAATACTAGGTAATAGAGACTGCAAACCTGTATTTTGTATGAAAGGAGACTGTATACCAGAAACATTGCCAAAAAAATTAATAATAATAAAATTAATAATCTCCAAGTGCTCAGAAAACCAAAGATGAACAGAAAAAAAAGCTAAATATAAAAAGATGAATACAGGAGATAGAGATTTGGCTTAGTGGTTAAAAGCACTTACTGTTCTTTCACAGGACCTGAGATTAAATAACAGTATAAATCTCTCTCAACTGAACAGATAATATATCCTATCTAACCTTCTGGGCCTCACTACCTCGCAGAGAGGCCTATTGCTGTTCTTCAGACATCAGCTCCAGACCCTTTAGTCTCATATCCCTTCTAGAAATCTCAGTGAACATGCTTCTTCAGCTTCCTGGAGCTTCTACTATGAGCAATGGGCAAGTAGACTCACCCTCACCATCACAGATGCCTCAGCACAGTCAAGAGCAAGAGCCTCACTTTTGTCAGAATTGCCAGTGATTCTCGCAGCCCTCGCCCAATAAAAGCTATTGAAGAATAGAGTTTGGAGGGTAGATTGTAATAGGCTGCCTACCTGGCCAAATTTAAAGCAGAATATGGCTCCAGAAAATCATGGTGGAAAAGAGGACCTTCTATCACATGGCATCACTTGTGCCTCCAAATCCACTGAGCTGACAAAAGCATCTGTTTGCCTAGGTATCCAGGCCTGAGGTCAGGGCCAGAACCTAACCATTTGCTTAGATGGCCTCAAAATGTCTTACCTTTCTCATGGACAGTGGAAACCAGAGCATAGCTCAGTACCCACAGGTAAATTCATATCTAGTCTCAGGAAGATTGTTCTGCCTACCATGTAGATTTTCATTTTCAGAAAGTCTTATTCAACAAAGCTTTTGTAGCAGGAAATTTTTATGTACTTGTAAACTAAAAAGGTTGTTTATAAAATTATAGTGAAACAAAACAAAACAACAAAAAACCTAAATGCTATATAACACCTTAGAATGCTGCTATAAGTACACCATTAATATATAGGTGAGTTCAACAAAGGAACAAAGAATAAAAGTAGTAATAAGAGTTATTCCTTCTTGAGAAGTTGCCATTTATTATGCAAAATATTCTACACAACAATAATACCTGTTAATATTTCAATCACATGTAAATTATGTTAACATCTGATAGGTACTCCCTATTTTTGCATAAAGGGAGTCACTTAACCTTTACAAGCACTTTACCTTTTAAAGCAACATCTATTGTTATCCCCATTTCAAAGATGAGGGTATAGAAACTGAAATGAGGAATACCAAGAACTTATAGATAGAAATCACTTAACCTTATACTAGTAGACTCATAGGCACAGGTATTTATGGGGAGTATACAGCATTACAGGTACTGTGTCAAGCACTTCTCACTTTCTAGCACACACATTAGTCTCAGTAGCATTCCATTTTCAAGATGAGCCTAGAGATGTTAGTGACTTGCTCAGAATCTCACAATGATTACATAGTATAGCTGAAGCTGGAACTGACCTCATAACAGGTACTCACAGCTGTTTGGTGTGCTCTAAAGAAGACTTGGAAGACTAAACTTCACCAATACGCAGGTTTGTGTCTTAATCCTTAAAAACATGTTTCAGTCAACCTAATCAAGTCAGGACATTGGAGATCTTCTTCTCTGCCAATGAGCAGCTGCATATGCCAACTAGAAACCCAGAATATGTGTTCCACCAACAAAAACCCAGTATCACCTACTCTTTTTCAAATACAATTCTGATTGCAAAACTAGTTAAGGATATATTGAACACCTACTATGTACAGAACAGTATGTTGAACATTCACAAAATAGCTTCAGTCATCTATTGAATAAAAGCAGTCATTACTCTAAAAATAACTCAAAGAATTTATAGAGGGTTAAAATTTTAAAAATCCAATCAACCTTTCATGATATTCAAAGGAAAATAGAATGAAGACATCAGCAAAAAAAGAATTAGACCAAAAGTGAGCAGTTCCACCCTGTAGCACCTGCTCATTCTTAGAGACCTGAACAAATTTTTTTATGGATTGGTGTCCATTTCTTATTTGTAAAACAAAAAAATTAGGCTACAAAATATCAAATATCTTACTAGCGCTTATTTGTATATTGCTGTTCATCAAATTATGCCAATCTACCTTTGCACCAGGAAGATGTTAGCTTCAGGCAGTGTGGTAGTCAGATACTAACAGAATTGGTGTGAAGTCAGGTGTAAGGGGTGATACCAGGTGCAGAAAATGGCAAATATCCAAACCCCAGAGCCATTTATTTAGATTGATAGATGATAGACAGATAGGTAGATAGATAGAGATAGATAGATAGGTAGATAGATAGATAGATAGATAGATAGATAGATAGATAGATAGATAGATGATAGGTAAACAATATATTCATATATATTTTGATAGTCACATATATATTTCTTATACATATAAATAAAAGCAAACCCTAAAAAATTGGAGCACCCCAAAATATCAACAAAATAGTAGTGAGTTTTCCAAGACCTGAATTAAAAATGAAACACCAGAAATAGTAATCTTTCTAAATAAAAGCAGATGTACTTGATACTTGATTAATGTGATTTAAATAAAGTAAATATACACCCACAAAAATGCATGCATACGTATGATATGCACACATGCTTTGCATAGCTATAAGCCAGGGCTTCCATTCTTTCAAATGGAGCACTGAGCCTGTCAACCTTGCCCTATTACACAAGCTTGCTGCACTGCAGCAAACTCACCAAGCACACAGCAAGCCTGGAAACATTACCAAGCTTGAGACATCTCCAAGCATGAGAATGACCTGGAACTCTTCCAAACTCCAATGTTGTTATCAGCTAAATTTTCACTTAACAGGTTGAAATGAAGGAATGTCAGCCTGCATTAGGTGGTCCTAGGAAGGCTGGTCCACAGCCTACACTGCAGTAGTAAAGAACATCGGATTCTGCCTAGATTCTACTGAAAACAAAATCAGACAAACAAAAAAACAACAGCAAGAAAGTTGCCATTTGTTTTTTATTGATACCTTTTACACAAAATGACCATAAAGTTTGGTGACAATGCACAAGATCAAGAGGAAAAAAATCAATATTAAACTGCAGAAATCAGGCAAACACTACAATGTACATGAAAAAGTGGGCTGAAATTAGTGTTATTAAGTACAGGACTGCATCAAAGGTAACAGCTACAAATTCATCTGTGAACAGACTTATACTAATGAAAATTCTACAGAATGTAGTAAATCTCTTCCTAGCAGGCTTATCCTGGAGAGCTTTTTCTTTCCTCTCCTTCATCCTTTGGATGAATCTTCGAATCTCCATTGTTCTTGAACCAGTTATATTGCATCTAAAAAAATTCCAATAAAAACCACTGCTGGAGCCTCTGTGGCATCTTATATGTGGGTCAAGTACACACTTCTCACAATGTATACAATTTTCTCACTATCCACAAACATCTCTCAGTTACACTAATCTGTCACTTCAACAATTTAGGCCTTGTTTTCTCACCCTCTAAATAAGAGATCTTCCTTGCTTCTAGATCTGGGTTCTATTGTCAGTTTACTTTAGAACAGCATGGTTTTAAACTGGGAAAACTTTGGGATGGCTTTAATTTTTAAAATTAAAAGTTAAAAATTTTTAATTTTTAAGAGGAGCCCAGAGTATGAAAAGATAGAGTGAGAGTTTACTCTTGCATTATTTGATGTGAGTTAAATGGGGAACCACAAGTACATTCTTTTTCTACCTTTCTGTATTAGTATTCTTAATTTTTTATAAATGTATAAAATTGAAGTAACCTTGAAGAACAGGCAGAATGGAGCTGATAAATATTAAAAGACAGAAAATTAGATCTTTTAAATTAAAACAATCTTTTCTCTTCAAGAGTTTTTGTTGACAAATGAGCCTGAAACTATATTTTCCTGTATTCCTTTCAGTGAGTTATTGATATCTTCTTTAAAGGACTCTATTATCTTCATGAGATAGGATTTTAGGACAGATTACTGATTTTCAGGTGTATTGGTGTGTTCAGGGCATGCTGTGGTGAAAGAACTGGGTTCTGATGATGCCCACATATTTTGGCTTCTGTTGCTTATGGTCTTGTACTTGCCTTTCGCCATCTGGATATCCCTGGTATTTGTTGGTCTGGGTGACTGTATGGGGTCTGCCTTTTTTGTCCCTGGGTTGCTTCAGGCTTCCTGGTAGGCCTGTGGCCTTGGCTGTATCAGGCCACCTGTGGAGCTTTCCAACTGGGGGCTCTTCACAGGGGTAGAGAAGCTGCTGACCTGTTGCCCTGGCTGCAGTAGATCTCCTGGGATCCAGCTCAAGGGGAGGTCCTAAGGCCTGACGTTATTACTGAGGCTATGGAGCACTCACAAAAAGTGGCTTATCATGACTGTCCTCTGAAAGACCCAACAAGCAACTGAAAGAGTCAGATGAAGATATTTGCACCCAACCAATGGACAGAAGCAACTGACACCTGTTGTTGAATTAGGGGAGGCTGAAAGAAGCTGAGGAGAAGGGCTATCCTATAGGAGGACCAGCAGTCTCAATTAATCTGGACCCCTGAGATCTCTCAAACACTGGACCACCAAACAGACAGCATACACCAGCTGATATCAGGCCTCCAACACACATACAGTAGAGAACTTCCAGGTCTGTTTTCACTCAGAGATGATGTACCCAACCCTCAAGAGACTGGAGGCCCCAGGGAATTTAGAGGTCAGGTGGGGTAGGGGGTGGAGACATCCACACGAAGACAGGGGAGTGTCAAGGAAGTATGGGATGTGAAACAGTTGGAGGGTGGATGGGAGAGGGAATAAAATATGAAGTATAAAAATTAAAAAATAGATAAAAGATATTTTAAATAAAAATAATAATAATTAAATTTTTAAAAGACATCTTTCTCTGTTAGAAAATGAGAAAAACAAGAAATAAAAATTCTGTACATAATATGTGTGTGTATGTATTATAAATATACCTTCTTCAATATACAAGGTAATAAGCCTTAAGGAATTGAAAATGAAAGCCTAATGTTCATGAAATCTGGTGTCCATAATCTCAGGAGTGAATTAATAATTTGGAGTCAAATCCTAGACCAGATTGTTCCCCCTTGGAGGCACAAAGGTACTGCCAGGGTCTCATCTTCAGGAGCTGGAGCTGCACCTGGAACTTGACCTAATTCCAGACTGTGTCTCTCCATGATGCCAGCATTACCTCTGTTTGACTTCTGTTTATATTTATACATACAGATTTACACACACACACACACACACACACACACACACACACACACACACATGATGGGGCCAGCTATTTAATGAGGATATTTCTCTGCATTCTCATTCATTGTCCTATTCACTAGTTTCTATGTGGCCCAAGAGGAGATGTTTCTGCAGGGTGGGAGAAAGGATGCCTATGAATTCACAGTCTTCAGAGAGTATGGGATGTTCTTTTCTAAGAAGGTCATGAACAGATCACATTGCATTAGGAATTTCTTGTGTCCTGGTTTCTGGACTCTGGAGAATTGAGCTGTATGATCTACAAGGTTCACTTATTTGAAGAATGCTGGGGAAAATAACTTTCCTATGTAAGCTCTTTAAAGCAAAAATAGGTTTTGTCAATGATGCTCAGAAGAAGGAATTGTGCAGTTGTGCCTTAGTATAAGCAACAATGCCTTTGCTTATAATTGTCATTCATCCCCAAAGCTGAGTCTGCCAAATTTTAATTGCCTCATGTATTTGGGGCAGGTTGAGGCTGTGGAAAAACACCGCACTACAGCCAAGCATTACAAATCTTGTCTGTAATCTCAGCATTCAGGAGTCTCAAAAAGGTTGACTGCTGTGGGTTCAAGACCAGCCTGAGCTTACAGCCATACCCTATCTCAAAACAAAAACAAAAACAAAACAAAAGTTTCCAAACAAGCACAGAAAAAAAAATAGTCCCAGACATGCTTTCACACTACCAATAACTGAAACCAGAGCAACATGAAAGAGTAGGGGACAGAAAAATTAACAGAAAGCTTAAAAGTTACTAAGAAATTTAAAATCAAAAATAAATAAATAAACTTTGTTGATTTTTACAATGAACATAATGCAGTATAACCCTGAGGCACAGCTACTATAATACTGTCAAATCCCTGTGATCAAAGGTAAGAGCAAAACAAGCTATCACCTGCCCTGGGTGTTTCTTGTAACTATAAAAGGCATGTCACATTTGCCAAATAAAAATAGCAATATGTGCACTAATAATATCTTACAAACATTGGGGTAAGCCTTATAGAAATGAATGTTTTCATGATACTAGGGCCTCTTTTGTCTCCCACTATTTGTATGATTTAATTTATACAATATACTGTTCAATTCTCACAGGTCAATGAAGTGTGCATGTAGTAACCAAGCAACCTGAGCTGCTGCTTGGACTTTGTACTGAGTACATAAGTTATGTATTCATATTTTTAGCTTCCCATCCACTAAATAAAGAACCTCATTCTCTCTTTGAGGTGGTGTGTGAGAAGTTATGGAACCATTACTGTCCTATCTTTTGTAGTCTGGAGTTTCCATCATATCAAGATCAATGTACAAGACTCAGTAAAGAGCAGTAAAGTTGCTTGCTAATTTGAATGAAAGTAAAAATGAATGTGTAAAGTTGTAAAGAATTTATATCAGAAACTACCAGTCTGACCAATATACAGAACTTATTTCCAAATGATTTCATCTGCATAATCTCCACTATCCTAGCCACAGACTTCAAGGGCTCATTATATTTATCAGTGTTTTATCAATGGGGTAATACAGTGGTCATCCAAAGTATTTCTCAAAAACAAAAGGATAATTTGGATTGGCACTCAAACTAATGGTTTAAAATATCTGTAGTCTGCTAGAGATACAACTTAGTGGTAAAATCTTTGCCTACCAAGCATGAAGCCCTAGGTTCAATGCCCTCATATAAAATCAAACAACAAAACTTAGGTTTTCTATGTAATGTTATTAATCAAATCTACCAGAAATTGTATTTCTCATGATAACCTACTAATAGCAACATTCAGTCTTGATCTAGCTACTAGCAAATAACTTCTAGTTGTCTTAAATAGATAATTATACTCAATGTCAGTCCTGGGTAAACACAATATAAAAATTGTACTGTTCTTTGAGAGACATACTGCAAAAATTCCTAAGTTAGTGGCTCCTGTTGACAATTTTGTATCATCAACTACATCCTCAAAACATACAGAATGCCAAGAAGCTAAGTCTTTACATCCTAGCTTTGATTCTGGTCTGAGTATACCCTTCCATGTCCTCTCAGTGCAGAGATCTGATGTTGACTCAGAGCTCTGTTAAAAACAAAATGAAATAAAGAGGAAATGCAGTATGAATAAAGGTAAGAGAGTCCTTCCCCTCGGCCAGGAGACTAGTAGGCAAGCCTGCCCTTCCTGAGCTTCATTCAGAGAAATCTAGTCCAAGAACAATGAAGCCTCTTCAGGACCTTGAGAGACTAATAGTTCTATGAGAAGAAATAAAACAAGGTTCAAGTCCATCTTATTCTACAATGAGTTAACTTCTACCTCTAAACAGGGACATGAATATCAACAGTACTACAATTTGAAACAAATCCTGATACTGGAAGATCTCCTAGGCAGGGATATAGAAATAGTATTTTACTTGTAGACTAAGGCTCTTCTTAATTACAGAAGCAGAGAAACTGCCTGTGTACTAAAAGGTACTATTTCCACTTCACCTCAAAAGCTAAAGAGTGGATTGCTGAAAAAATATATCACTGGATCTGGTAGAAAGACACTCTAACCATGGAAATCATATGGAAAAAAAAGTGTGCCACTACTTATGAAAGAATTTAGCAATAATAAGTATGTTAGTATAGAAACTACAAATAACAACCCAACTCCAAAATACACAGCTTCAGAATTCTCCCCAAAAATATATTAGCTGGGCAGAAAACACTAAAACACATCAAGATCTACAAAAACAACAAACAAAAAACAAACAACAAAAACAAAAACCAAAAACCAAAACAAAACACACATTCATGCCCCCTCAAATGTCACCCCAACCCTTCCTAAATGGCTCACAAACTAATACATTTTCTAAAATTTCCTGACCTTTTTTGCAATCACTGAAATAGAAAATGCAGCAGTTATGTCTCCAATCTGGTAGTGAAAGACCAGAAGACACAAGGCAACATATAGACTTCCACTCAAAGAAATATATGCAGTCACTCAGGGGCCTTGCAAGTCACCTTCATGAAATATCATCTGATAAGAACTGACTTGTTTTCTGAAAGATCAATTGAAAGAAGCATATTAGGGATAGAAATTCCCTTCTATAACTTATACCTTAATAGAAAATATATATTGAATCAAAGTCATTTACAAATTGAAGCCATTAAAAGGGAGTGTTCAGATACTACTGAGAGAACAATATTTCTCTCTCCAATGACCTAAGACATATATTGCATATACCAATCAAGTAACAGGTATCCTGTATTGACCTCTTACCTGCAGAATATTTTCTCAATCATGTTGAATACATTTTCTTAACTAAAGGTGCCATTTTCATGACTTTACAGAACAAAGAACTACACCAAACCCAGAGTAGATGAACATCTACATTGTCCAGTCATTATACCTATATCTGTCAGTTCATAAGAAACTATTCCTACCCTCAGAGAACTAGAAATTTGGTTTTAGAATCAACACTGTAATTTGAAAAGCAAATATTAATGAAAACGCTCAAATAATACTTGGTGAATAAACAGATAGATGAATATAAAAATAAATACCAAGCACTTTTTTCCAAAGTTTTTCTGCAATGCCTTTACTCCATTTTTGACTTTTAGAGGATCAATTTATTACACCATAGAAACTACCCTCCAGTTCCTACATTGACAATGAACTATGTAACATTCTGGTGCACATTAATGGTTATGCACATCTAAAATTTAGAACCAATGGTAAGAAAAATGAATTAAAATACATGCATGTGCTTGTGTGTCTGAGAATAAACATTTGGGTCTTTCATTTGTCTTTAGTAGAATGCTAAATATGTCACACTGTGATATTTTCATAGAATGTGTTTTAGTATCTGAAAAAAATGTGTTGTATATGTTTATTCAGGAATTTATTACTAGAGGCTTTGAAAGCATGAAGTTGGTGAAATCTATCAGAAATTTTAAATGGACATTCGATTAAATACAGTTTTTATTAATCTCACTACCTTTTGGTATTAAAATTATATTTGTAAAAATACCCAAAAGATTCTCCAACATATAACAAGGACACATGGTCCACTATGTTCATAGCTGCCTTATTTATAATAGCCAGAAGCTAGAAAGAACCCAGATGTCCTTCAACAGTGGAATGGATACAGAAAATGTAGTATATTTACACAATGGAGTACTGCTCAGCTATTAAAAACAATGGTTTCATGAAATTTGCAGGCAAATGGATGGAACTAGAAAATATCATCCTGAGTGTAACTCAGTCAGAAAAAAGCACACATGGTATGCATTCATTGATACGTGGGTATTAGCCTAAAAGCTCAGAATACCCAAGATACAATTCACAGACCACATGAAGCTCAAGAAGGAAGACAAAGTGTGAATGCTGCAGTCCTTCTTAGAAGAGGGAACAAAATACTCACAGGAGGAAATATGGAGATAAAGTGTGGAACAGAAACTTAAGAAAAGGCCATCCAGAGACTGCCTCACCTGGGGCTCCATCTCATATACAGACACCAAACCCAGACACTATTGCTGATGACATGTGCTTGCTGACAGGAGCCTGATATAGCTGTCTCCTGAGAGGCTTTTTCAGAGCTTGGTAAATACAGAGGTGGATGCTCGAAGCCAACCAGTGGACTGAGCATGGGGTCTCCAATGAAGGAATTAGAGAAAGGATTGAAGGAGATGAAGGGGTTTGCAACCCATAGGAAGAACAACAACCAACCAGACCCCCACACAGAGAGAGAGAGAGAGCTCCCAAATGACTATACCACCAACCAAAGAATACACATGGAGGGACCCTTGGCTCAGCTGCATATGTAGCAGAGGATAGCCTTGTTGGACATCAATGGGAGGAGAGGCCCTTGATCTTGGGAATGCTCCATGCCCCAGTGTAGGAGAATGCCAGAGAAGGGAGGTTGGAATGGGTGGATGGGTGGGTGGGCAAGTAACCTCACAGAAGCAGAGGGAGGGAGGAGGTTTCCAGAAGGGAAACCAGGAAAGGAAATAACATTTGAAATGTAAACAAATAAAATATCCAATAAAATTAAATTTAAAAATTATATATGTAAAAATATACCATATGTATATATGTATATATATATCTAAACTATATGTGTGCTAAGACATCATATATTGTATTATTATATATACAAAATAAAATAAATGTCTTAAAATACATATATAAACAAACATGTAAATGTAGACATACATAGGTTTGTATATGCTTGTGTGATTTTGCTACACATGCTTGTACTGTGTGAATACTGTATGTCACATGCACATACATATGCACATGTTCCTCTCCTAATAAACAGCAAAGAGAATATAAGAGCTTATATTCCTCCTTTGACAGAGACTACAAAATATTTACAGACTTCTGTGAGTCAGCCAGTTACATATACAAAAGATCACTTTGTATCCTGGTCCAGACTGAGCAGGAATTACTAGAACTATTCCCCAATTCTAAGAGTCAAGAAACAATATTAACAGACTCTAACTGTAAGCAAAGCCTGTAACACTTGGCTGTGTTTCTTTTTTAATCTGTTTGACTTGAGTAGACAGCATGTAAGCTGTCACTATGATCCCTTTGTCCCAAAATGTCTGGGACTTAGCACAGTCAAACTGAAGTACGTCACAGCAGAAAAGGAGCCTCAATGTATCTGGTTTATTAAAGTTTATCAAAGTATTTGAAAATAGATTTTTAAGCTATTATGTGATCCTTCTTGATGTAGTTGTAGAATCTCCAGCATATCACAAAACTACAGTAGGAAATGCCTACCTCAAATACCATACCTCTTGTTTCTTAGGGAGAACCCCCAGCCTGATTTAAACTAGGTAAGATCTCAAATGCAGAAAGGCAGAGAGTCTAACACAAATTTATTCAATTTTTAATTCCCTCTTCTTCACTTTCAAACAATTATTTCCTTCTATCTATCCCAGGATAGTGTAGAAAAAAAAACTTTTGTGTATTAAAATTCACTCATCCCTTCAGGCAACAGCAGTGTGAAAATGCAGAAACTAGGATATAACTATGTGGCTACATATTGACTACCATGCACTTTATAACTATACATTTCCGAGAAGAAAACAAGCTTCCAGTCAGTTTATCAAATTAGGGAAACTGTACCCTCTGAGAGGCAAGGATTTAACCCAGAAGACTCCCTAGAGTCCCATTTAATACCACAAGACTACTATATATAAAAATTAACATAAGTATAAGTTCTATGCCTCTACAAAAAAGACTTTAATATTTTAATTTGTTATTTTATGTATATGGGTGTGCACCTGTATGAACATATGTGCACCACATATATGCAGTATCCACAGAAGCCAGAAAAGGGCATCAGAACTCCTGCAACTAAAGTTACTAAAAATTGTGAGCCATCATAGGGTTTCCTCTGTAGAAGGAACAAGTATTTTTAACTGCTGAACTGTCTCTACAGCCTCTATTCTTAAATCTTAAACATCTCACACTTTGGCCACATTTGAATATTGTTTTCATGACATACTATTAAAAGTAATTGACAATTATTGAGCATGACAAAAAAGTTTACCAATTATGGTAAAACTTTCTAATTTTCAGATAATACATTTTCAACTAGTGAAACCAGCACCAGTGTTAGCTTGCTGACCCTACTGTTGCCAATGATATCACAACAGGTTTCCTAGCATGGAAGAAAGGTTAGCAAGGGCCAAACAAGCAAAAGGAGTGTCTTCTACATACAAAGATCACGCACCACTCAAGTTCTCCAATGAATTAAACACTTTAAAACATTGACAGCCAAGTATAGTGATAATAATGTAAACACACAAGAGGCAAAGGCAGGAGGAGCACCCCAAGTTCAAGGCAAGCTAAAACTACATTGTGAGTTACAAGCTATAGTAGGTGAGCCACTGCTTCAAAGAGACTATATACACATATATATGTATAGAGATAGTATACACTTTAATAGAAACTATATACACATATATGTGTGTATATAAAGAAAGAGGGAAAGTGAGAAACAGCAGAAAATATGCTTACAAGTTACCTTAAATCTCTTTGAACTATTTGTGTATATAAAATATTTTAAACGTTGTCATGTGAGTTTTCAACTGTGGTGTTATATTTCTCGACCTTTTGTTCAAATGGAATTCATGAAAAAATATTTTTTTATTTAATTTAGTATATGTTGGCAGGGAAACAAAATCTAGGACTGCAGCCAAACTAGGTAAGTGCTAAGTTGTATTTTCAGATCCTGAACTTTTTCATTTTAAATTATTTTTTAAAGATTCTTTTTTTTAAGATTTATTTATTTATTATATGTAAGTACACTGTAGCTGTCTTCAGACATTCCAGAAGAGGGCGTCAGATATCATTACAGATGGTTGTGAGCCACCATATGGTTGCTGGGATTTGAACTCAGGACCTTTGGAAGAGCAGTAGGTGCTCTTAACCACTGAGACATCTCTCCAGCCCCCTGTTAAAGATTCATTTAACACTTATTTGTGTGTGCATGCATGTACATGTGCATGATCATGTATTTGGATACCCTGAGGCCAAAAGAGAGTATGAGATTCTCTGGAGCTGGAGTTACAAGTAATTGTAAACCACCCAATATGGGTATCAGGGACCAACTCAGATTCCTTGAAAGAGCAGTAATTACTCAACTACTGTGGCTTCTCTCCAGTCTTTTAAATGACTTTTTTGGCCTTCTTAGACTTTTGGGGTCATTTTACTTCATGTGTATGAATTTTGCCTACATATATGTATGTATGTGCATCATAGATGTTCATAGCATCTATTGAGGTCAAAAGAAAGCATCATATTCCCAGAAGCTGGAGTTATGGATGGTTATGAGCCACCATGTGGGTGCTGAAAATTAAACTTGAGTCTCTACAAGAGCAGCAAGTGCTCTTAACTGCTGTCTCTCTAATCCCTTAAGCTCATTTTCTGAAAGCTAATTATATATATTCTGAGGTTCTTGAAAGATAATAAAAATAATAATAAAATCCTTCCCCAGAAAATCACTATGCTTACATAGCATCTTCCAAGTTGATAAAGATGTTGAAGATGCTCCTGTGTATGAAGCCTGGATGCATTATCACACAGCTGCCCATTGTATGGCTGAATTGCATTGTGTGTGGTCATTTCCTATTCATAAGTTCATGCTATGCAATTGTTTACTTTTGAAGTTTGAAATTTGTGTTCTACAGAAAGCTCCTTTCTGGTTATTTAACTACACTATCCCCACTATGTCAAAATTTTAGTAAGCCATGGAATTTCATAAAGAAGTTCATTACTTTGTGACCAATACAAGAGTGAATAAGCTTAGACTCTTAAAATCTTAAAATCTTCCTATAAGTAAAATAATTGAGTATATCATTGCAACATCCACTCGGCAAGTTATATTCAGTTGTCTCTTCCTTATCCCTCCATTTTAAAACATGGAAACAATTATCACAAAAACATCTCCAAGTAAAATAGAATAATATATATAATGAACCAATTAGCACATTTCTTTCTCATTTACACACACCTAAGCAGGACTTGCAAATGTCTCCTTTTCCCTAGTTATCTATACATTTCTCTCTGCTATTCCACCTTTTCTTCACAGCTTTGAGACTATCTAAGCCACCTTTGGGTTTTTCCCACATGCTTTCCATAGACCCACACCCTTCATGTACTTGTGAGATTTGAGGCAACACAGGAACCTTGCATATTGCATTCCACTCATAAAGGACCTACAACCTTGTTCATTCTTGGGAACAGACCAGGCTTCTACCAAATATGTCTGACCAATGTTCTGCTTGGCCTTCTGCCTAGTGCTTGATTTCCTTTCCCATTCTCATATTTCCTGGGAAGTAGCTGGTCTTCAAATCCCAATATGATCAAGTAGAGCCCTTTGCTTCATTCTACCAATAATTTGTCCTACTAACCTTTTCTCAACCCAGATAAATCCTCCATTTCCACAACCTACCCCCCTGTAATACTTATAGAACTAAACACCTTGGCCACACAAAGATCTGATGATATAACAAGACTTGGTTCTCACTGTGGGTGCTTGGAAATCACACTCTACTTTTTTCTCAGATGTTATTCTGTCCTTTACAGAAGTTGTTTATAGCACTTGGTGTTTTCAATAAATGGAAGCAGATGAAGCTGTGTTAATCTGAGGCTTCCTGGATACTTTGAAGGCTGGTAAGATCAACCTTTCATCTCTCATGTAAGCATCTGAGATCCAAAGTTAGAGAAGGATTTGACCACTAGAAGTAGCCAAAATGCAATTTGGGCTCTATGTGCAAAGAGGTACCTGGATGTTGTGTGAGCTGTGAGAAAAAGCACATCTAACCCTCACCCTTAGAATTGCTGACCCCATCCACATTCAGTACCTAGACGTGTCATTTTGATAGAGCTTTCATGACAGAGGATTATGAAATGGTGGTTGTAAACACAGAAACATCAGTTCTGCTCATCATATATAGCCAGAAGCTCGAGATCAAAGTGTCAATAAAATTGGTACTATGTGAAGGTTAAGAGACAGAATTTGATCTATGTCTTCCCTACCTTCTAATTAATGTTACCAGTCTGTGCTATTCCTGAATTGTAGAAGCATCTTCCAATTCTATTTTCATATATAGGCCTCAGAGCTAGTACCCTCAGAGCTCCCAGGGACTCAACCACCAACCAAGGGCTATACATGGTGGGACTGATTGTTCTGGCAGCATGTGTATAGTAGAGGATTGCAAAGTCGATCATCAAGGGAGGAGAGGCCCTTGGACTCTCTGAAGATTCTGTGCCCCAGTGTAGGGGAATACGAGGGGCACCTAGAAGAGAGAGAATCCAATTTTGTTCCCCTTCCTCTTCCCCTTCATGCAACACTCTCACCCAGCTTTGGGTGACATAGACTCCCTACAGACTACTATCATCACACTTTAAACAGCCTTTAAGAAGGAACAACAATATGAACTAACTAGTACCCTCAGGGCTCCTAGGGACTAAAACTCCAACCAAAGAGTACAAATGGGGGGACTCATGGCTCCAGCAGCATGCATATAGCAGAGGATGGCCAAGTCAGTCATCAATGGGAGGAGAGGACCTTGGCCCTGTGAAGGTTCTATGCCCCAGTGTAGGAGAATGCCAGGGCAAGTAAGCAGAAGGGTGTGGGATGGTAAGCAGGGGGAGGGGGAAGGGAACAAGGGATTGTTTTAGTTTTGGGTTTTTTTTACTTTTTTTTTACTTTTTTATTTTTTTATTTTTTGGAAGGGAACCTGGGAAAGGAGATATTGTAAATAAAGAAAACATCTAATAAAAAATAAAAATAAAATAAAAATAAAAATAAATGTTTAAGTTAAAATTAAAAAAAAAGAATAGGGGTCATCTACTGGAGAAATGCTAATAAAATTCAGTGCATTTTACACACACACACACCATGAAAGTACAAGGAGGACATTGGGAAGAAGGGTTTCAGAAGGGGAGAGAAGGCAATGAGAGGAAAGCAAAAGATGAAACTACTAAAAGTAATTATATAAATGTATGCATTCTAGGATTCCCCTCTGCCCAGCCAATAAAAAAGACCTTTTCCACTTATTCTTTTCACATGATTGTAGTTTCAATCACCTAAGGAAGCTGTATTTTCATTTACATCAACCCTTCAGCAAAGGAAATAGTGGCTATCAATAAAGGTGTAGCAGTTCTGATGACATCAATTGCTCCCATGTTGAATCTATTCATTTATACTCTGAGAAATAAGCAAGTTAAACAAGGCTTCAGTGATTCTTTCAAAAATTGCTAAGATCTCAATGAAGAAAGAGAATGTTCAAATATAGAAATAAAATATTAATTAGACATAAATTATATAAATGCACGTGTAGTGATTTGTATATACTCAGCCCATAGAGTGGCACTATTAGAGGGTGTAACCTGCTGAAGTAGATATGACCTTATTGGAGTAGGTGTGCCACTGTGGGTGTGAGATTTAAGACCCTCATCCTAGATGCCTAGAAGCTAGTATTCTGCTAGAAGCCTTCAAATGAAGATGTAGAACTCTCAAGCTCTTCCTGAACCATGCCTGTTGGATGCGTCCATGTTCCCACCTTGATGATAATGGACTAAACTTCTGAACCTGTAAGCCAGCCCCAATTAAATGTTGTTCGTTATAAGAGTTGCCATGGTCATAGTGTCTGTTAAAAGCAGTAAAACACGAAGACAGTATGGAACTGTCAATAATTTTTTTTAAGTCAAAAGGCAAAACTACAATCTCTTCTTGACTGCCAAGTAGCCATTCTCCCTTGGATAAGCCCTTTGATTGTGGCAGATCATGATGTTTCTTCAATAAAATCCTGAATTAAAATCTATACCCCTAAATCCTTGTCTTTGTCATATAGCTGGTTAAGCAGACTGAGGTTGGCTAGTAACTAAGTATACAAGTATATGTATAAATACAAAGAAAGGGAGATAGAAGAGACAGAGAAAGAATGCTTAAATTTGTGATTATAATCTCCTCGGAATCAGATAAATCAGACAATATCAGAATTTACTGCTTGTGATGGTTTTGATGTTATCAGATAATTTCACATATGAAATTATATTTAATTTTCAATTTCAAAGCATCAACATCTTTACTTAATAATATAATCATAACAAATATAAAATTTTAATGAACTTGAACCCTTCTCAAGTACATTATAAACTCAACTTTTTGTTTGACTGATGATTCTTAAAATACTAGTTAGTAAGACTTTTTGATGAATTCTTCTAATCTGACTTCTATACATTGAGTGTATACTTGGCTCTGCACACTGAGTATGAGTGAAAGCAACTGAACATTCAGGGCAACAGACAAAATGTGCTTACATTTCACTAATTTTAGTTAGACCTTAATGTATTTTCTAAATTTTAGCTGGGCATGCATGAAAACACAACATAGTTAAATTTCATGTTTGGTTTATAAACAGAGGTAAAAATTCATAATTATCTCCAGGTTCTCACTAGCTTGTGATATGTAACCAGAAAAGAACCATGATGACATGATGATTCACTAGATCAGATTCTCTCTCTCTCTCTCTCCTCTCTCTCTCTCTCTCTCTCTCTCTCTCTCTCTCTCTCTCTCTCTCTCTCTCTCTCTCTCTCTTTCTGTCTGTCTCATTGTGTGCATGCATAAACACACACACACACACACACACACTTTCTTCAGCTTTACATGTTGTTTTCCAAAGATTCAAATGATCTTTTATTCTTCCTAAATTAAACAGAGAACAGACTGAATTTCATAAGGTGGATCCAGTCCAACCTGGTTTGATTTAGACAGGTGTAGACTGATCCTGAAAGACAAAGTCAGACCTGAGAGAAGCAGTCAAACACTGGAACATCAAAAGGGAAACTCACCAAGCACTTTTGCTCCAGTGTCGACTGAAATGAAAAACTAATGGGCTGGAACTGCCTTCTGGAGAGAACTGAAGTGTTACTTTACTCAACACACATACACATAGCCTTCTCAGTGTCACACTGTGATGTGTAGAGTACTACCTTGAACTACTTGAGCAGTTAACTCAATGGTTTAATACAACTTAGCAGCACTGTGCTGCAATGACCTGAGACAACCTCTCCTACAGAACTGAAACTTACTTACATGGTTTTGTAGGGGCTAGATAATACATTTACCCCTTGGGTATAAAAGACAGGCTCTACATCACAGTGTCAATGTATAATTTGCCATGCATCTTTAGGTAATCTCATAATTGTCATTTTTAGTGGCTAATGTAACTCATCAGCATTTATGAACATAGAATTGTTCTGTGACTCGATATGAATATTAACATGTACAAAATCTTACAAAATGTTATCTAAAACGTTACCTGGAATTTGAAGTCCTTTTATAGTTATAAATAATTTTTTTGGTATTATCATGTTTCCTGTGCCCTGAATAAGTTCCCTTTGGTAAATTATCATCATTGACTTTACAAAAGTAGTATCAAACATATGACAACATGAACACAGATATCTTCAGAAGATTTAGTACATTTAAATTTCACTGAAGTGTAAATAAATCATTTCTAAGACACATTGTGCCCATGTGTCTTAGACTTGCCTCCTCCTTTCTAATTCTGACTAGCCTCTACCTCCTTCCATTGGACTGAATTTGAAAGAATTCATCATCTTAAGAACAAAAGAATTTTGATGGGGATTGCATTGAATCTGTAGATTGCCTTCGTTAAGATGGACATTTTTTACTATATTAATCCTGCCAATCCATGAGCATGGGAGATCTTTCCATCTTCTGAGATCTTCTTCAAGTTCTTTCTTCAGAGACTTGATCATCAATAGGAGGAGAGGACCTCGGCCCTGTGAAGGTTCTGAGCCCCAGTGTAGGGGAATACCTGGGCCAGAAAGTGGGAGAGGGCGGGGTGGCAGGCATGGGGAAGGGGAGGCAACAGGGGTTTGTTTTTG